>NC_047663.1:96746025-97046025 GCF_011762505.2 Arvicanthis niloticus
AGCATTTCCCCTTCTAAGGGTGAGATCTGTTTATCTTGCAGTTCATGTTGGAAGAAGGATTCTAATATAGGTTACAGAATTTGACCTTTCTAATAGAAAAACAAACAAACAAGCAAACAAACAAAATAGCAACCCTGATACATCATGGTTTTAATCCATAGGTCTTCATAGGTCAGCAGTTTTGGGGTTAGGTTTTTATATTTACTTAATATTAGCATTTTTCCTTAACCATTCTTGGTGGCATCAGGTTGAGTTTCTGGGGTTCACTAGGAACCTACTGTGATTTCTTTTGGCAAAGACAAACATTAATTAGGAACATGTCCAATAACTTCTGCACCATTAGGAATGCTGAAGAGTGGGCCTTGGCTACTGGAAGGTATCAGGAAGGGACTGTTAAACCAATAGGGATGGCTTACAGCAGGGGCACTTACTCCCCCAGCTAGACAGTTCTCTAGATGATTCTTCTAAGATATCACCCTGGTTATGATGCAGAGTCCTGGGGTTGGTCATGAGCCTACCCTAAGTGGGTCTATTGGAAGAATCCCCAAGAAAACCTGGGAGCCTGGTTCCTGTGTTTCTGATTACAAACTGGGAGGTAGCTGCTGAAAAATGAATGGTGTTCATAGAGAAATGTGGTAAATTCTATTGAGTAAACATTTTAGATAACACATAAGGAATGTTAGGGTAATGATCATGACAGTCACTGTGGGAAAATATGTTTGTCTGCCTGCCCACATGCCTATCTATCTATCTATCTATCTATCTATCTATCTATCATCTAACTGAAGCATCTATTCCTTTTCCTTCCTTCCATCCAAATGCATATCTTATTTTGTCAACGGTAGATAATGTTTAAGGCCGGTGTTGTAAATGTGTCGAACCCTTCCTTCTTGTAACCATTAACATCTTGAAAGATATAAATGTCATCAGAATCCAGATCTCCAGATGACACACTCCACAGGGTAATAAATACATGGAAGACCTTGCCAGATGTTTTGTAGCAAGGAAGAATTTAGAGTTATTGCAAAAACAAGAATCTAATATGAGATTCACCTTTTTTAGACATCTCAGTCTACACTCGAAACTATAGCCACTGTGAAGTAGCATAGAGGAAACTCACTGGTTCTCCGTACTGGCTTGCTGCATTAAAATTCTTTTGGTGTAGTGACAGTCAATCAAGAGTTAGTTTTTCCCCCACAAGGGCTGTTTGAATGTAGAGACATTTTTGGTTCTCACGACTGGATGTGAGGTGCTTCTGTCCTCTGCTAGATAGAAGAAAAACTGTTCTTTAATACCTTACACTGCACAGAACAGTCTCCTGCAAAAGAGAATTAAAACACCCAAGTTCTGAGGTGTGCAGAGGCTGAGGGTCTCTAGTTTAGTGTGACAGATGTAATATCTTTGTATGGTTCCACACAAAGTACTAATTCCTATGGAATACAGGTGAGGAAAATGTTAGAACCACGTCTTCTTTAATGCCAATTTCATTAGCTGGTTTCCTACCCTGCAGAGAACAGGGCTGCTGAGAGAGCTACTGAGTCTGTCTGTTTCAGATAAGGAGAGACTAGGTCCTCTTGTCAGAACAGCGCTGGGAGGATTTCTACTGGTTTGGCGTGGGTTACATTTTCTTTATTGAACCTATCAGCTGTTAACCTAGGTGTAGATTTGGGTGTCACAGGCATGCTCCCCAATTCAGGCATGTGCATAGAGTTCTTCCCCAGGGAAAACAGGGCTATTTTGCACCAACTTTCCACTCCTGTTGGTGCCTGCTTCCATTGCATGCTCTCTTACTGCCAGGACATTTGTAAATCTGACATTGTTTCCAGCCCAGCTATGTCAGAGAATGTCACTTAGGCATTGCCAGATTGCTGAACACCTTGGCTGAATATCACAACAGTACAGGCTCCTGGAGAGGAAGCAAATCCTGTGTGTGTTTCCAGGGAAGCTTGGCCTTGACATTTCTGGTGAGAATACTGAACTTGGTTGAGCCTTGAAAAATCATCTGGTTCAGCCTTCTGTCTCCAGACTTGTGAATTTAGAATATTCTATGATAGATGGGCTCAGATGATCCAACCTTACATGGCCCCGTTTGTCCTCACTGCTTTGACCATGAGACCATATAGTCATCTTAGGTCCTATTTGATGTATTTGTTGTAGTGCATGGCAAACTCTGGTCACTTCCTCTAATGATATTGATAGCTTATCTTTTAATTCCACTTAGGAGAAATTTGTCAAGCCTGCATTGTGCTAAGCTCTGTTAAACTGATGCCAGAGAACCCAATTACAGAAGCTACAAAGACATTTGAGAGTAAGCACAGAAAAAACATTTAAAGGGATTAAAGATCAGAAACGGATTCCAGAGAAGACATTAGGCTCCACCAGGCAGAGAAACACAGAAGAATTAGAATACGGAGAACAAAGCCGCTCAGAGCTATCTGGGTACCTGACTTTTCACCCACAAAGTATTAAATTTTGAGCATGTTCACTCTTTCAAAAACTAAAATGAAATGATCGATGACGCTTTTGTCAGGTGGACGTGTTTTTAAAGTCTAGTGTGAAATGAGTTGCGGATGGGTTGTCTGACTTTATTTTCCCCCCTCCTTGGTCTTAGACAATATGCTATTGGTTGAATCATAAAATGTTGCCAGTGGGCACATTTACTGAGCTGACAAAGGTGCTCTTGGCCGGGATGTGTTGCCAGCAGTTCTCTAGGCACTGGCTAAGGTCCTCAGCCCCATCTTAACTGTTGGCAGAGATGAGACCCAAAATCACATGGGGGCACATTGGGGACTTGTTGCTCTGAGGTGAGGATACTGGTCAGTTTGTAGTCAGCCCCACATTAGCGCTGGAGAAGTCTTATCATAGTGAAGCCATGGGGAATCAGACATATGCATATGAGTGAACTGGGTTTACTTTGGTGTCTTTCCTCTTGACATGCATATTCTCTGTCCCTTTCTTTCCCACTTCTCCCTCTCCCCCCCCCCCCCGCCCCGTCCCTTCTTTCATTTTTCTTTCTCTCTGAGGCAAAGCCTCATTTAGTCAGGGGTCACCTACGCAGGGTCTCATTAATTTTGAACTCACAATTCAATTGGAAATGACCTTGAACTTCTGTTCCTCTAGGACACACTTCCCAAATAGAAGAATTAGCAATGCATGCTTATGCTATGCTGGGGTTCAAGCTCTGGGCTTCATGTATGCTAGGCAAGCACTTGGCCAACTGAGTCACACCCCCTGATCCCAGTGAGTTCTTGAACAGGTCCTTGTTTACCTGCCTGATTTGCCCACACTTTCATACAATGCAAACATATGCATGTCCTCCTGTGAGGGAAGCAGGCTTCTGCTCTTACTTCTCATCAATGTCTTTTCTAGTTTATAGCATAGAGCAAGAGACTCAGAGAAGCTCACTGGACTCCTATTTCTTTCTGCAGACTCGCCTGCCCCCACCATTCCTTATCATTGCACGAGTCTCAGTGAAGAGCAGAGAACAAATACCCTATTGCTCCTTCTATTTGAAAGAGACACCTTTCCCTTTACTACAGCACACTTCTCTGCTTGATAGGAAGGGCCGTGCGCTTCCTGATTTTCTGATACATTAGCAGAAACTAACTTCAAAAATTTAGTTTCTATGAGGCTGTTTATCACAATTTATATTTTTTCTGTTTTCCTCTGTCTCTGTTCATTCTCTTTCTCCCTCTCTCCTTTTCTCCTTCTCCCTCTCTCTACTCTCTTTACATGACTAAACATGGCATTAGCACAACTTTATAATTTCTCCTGAAAAAGAGGGGAGGAGAAAGAGAAGGAGAGAAAGAGGGAAAGGGAGAGGGAGAGGGAGAAGAAAAAAGGAAGAATGAGAATGAGAATGAGGAAGAGGAGAAAGAGGAGGAAGGAGGAGGACAAGGAGGAAGAAGAGGAGGAGGAGGAGGAGAAGGAGAAGGAGGAGAGAAAGGAGGAAGGAGGAAGGAGGAAGAAGGAAGAAAGAAGAAGAAGAAGAAGAAGAAGAAGAAGAAGAAGAAGAAGAAGAAGAAGAAGAAGAAGAAGAAGAAGAGCCATGCGTAATTCCACACTTATGTCCATCAGCATTTTTCCCTCTGGCACTCATCTTGAGAAGTGCTATTTTTGGAAAGCTTGGACATTACCAGGAAACTGGCATCATTGATCAAAAACCTTTATAAACTTAAAAGGTTTCATGCAGGTGTCAAAACACCATTTATTTTAATTCACTTTGGAACGTCGAGAGCATATGTGTTGGCCCAGTGGGGAGGGCAAATGGAAAGAGGAGAGCCCTGGAGAGTTAGCCACAAGTTCAGCCAGCAGAGACAGCCATCCCTATGTTTAAGAGGCTTCACGCAATGGTCATGAGGTAACAATGGCAAATCTTTTTGTTTTTCTAACACAGGCAATTTTAAGGCCTGTCCTGTTGACACATTCCCGAATTCCCATGACTCTAGAGGCTGAGGCAGGAAGATTGTGAGTTGAAAGTTGAATTGGCTCTATAGCTACTTAAAGGCCTATGGGGACTAAATAGTGACATAGAGTCCACTATGGATTATTTAATTAGTTGGAGGCTAGCCTAAGATTATGTAGTGAGTTTGAGGCCCACCTATGCTATACAGTGAATTCAAAGCCAGCCTGAAGTAACTAATACACACACACACACACACACACACACACACACACACACACTATATATGTGTGGGCTATATACTGAGTGGAAGACAACCTGGGCTGTATAAGAAGCCAGTGGCTAATCTCAGTGTGTACCAAGATCCTATCTCAAAAAAATCAACAATGAAGAATGAGGAGTTGGAGATGAAGCCCTAGGTGATCCTCCAAGTGTGGGCCATGTGTACTTATGCAGCTGTCATCAGTCCATTTGACAGAAGCATCCGCTGAGCCCTCATCCTCAAAATACTTTTGTAAGAATGGAGTAGGGGCCATGGTGCAGTTGCATTGTAGAAATCTCAGGCTATTCAACTCATTCTGCAGCATCTAGCCCTATGCAACTATTTAGATGTAAGTTCCCTAATATTAAGCAATTCTTAGGACATAGGTTCCCTAGATACTTGTGGTGATTTTCAAATTTCTGGAGTCTGGCAAGGCTAGTTGTAACCATATACAGAACAGATACAGAACCTTTTATCATGGAGTGCTTTCCTATAGGAAAACACTGATTATTGGTTAGACCAATAGAGAAAGAGGGGGTGATTTTAAGGATTAGCTGATTTGCAGAGCAGTAAGGAAAACAAGGAGGACCAAACAGACCTGTGTTTAAATACAAATAACCAACTTGACCTCAAGGCAGCAAGTTAACTTTCCTGAATCCCAGAATCTCATCACCTACGTAGAGACCTACTCAACATGGTTTCTGCCTGCTTGCCTTATATCCTTCCCTCTTCCCTCTTCCTCTCCTTCTCTTTCTCCCTTTCTGTCTTTTTGGTGGTATTGTGGACTAAATCTAGGGCCTCACGTAGACGCCAAACAACCTATATTGATCTACGTCCCGAGCCTTCTTTCTGTTGTAATTTTTGAGACAGTGCTCAACTAGCTAGGTAAAAGTGAGAGACCCCATCTTAGAAAAGAAGATATAACGTATCTGAGGAACAACACACAATAAACCTCTTACCTCCACACACATGTGCACACACATATACAACACACACACAGGGGATGAATGAATAAACAAATGAATGAATGAATGAATGAATGAATGAATATTATCAGGGAACCCTGGCCATTGAAATCCATAGTTTGGTAACTCCATGATATCTTCCAATCCAAACAGAAAACAAGTACACCGGCATGCATGGGAGCCCTAGTGCTCCTGCAGGAGTGAAGGGCTGGCTAAGCCTTGCAGGGAAACCTGCAGCGCCTTCCTGCATGCCTGATCCAGTTTTCTTGCAAAGTGGAGACCAGAGCAAGAAGCAAGGCAGACAGATGGTGTCCCGCAGACTCTCCCTCAAGCACTTTCATCTCTCCTCTCACTATTAATTCATCTGTTTGGATGGATACATCCACGCATGGAACCAAGATGAATAATAATGAGGTTTTTAATAACTCCCTGCATTTGCATTCCTAGTTACTCTTTACATGGTTCTAGCTGATTAAAATGAATCATTTACATAATTAACATATGGTTATAGTGTTGGCTTTAATATGCTGATTATCTCAATACTTTTGTCTGGAGTCAATTGGATTCTAACTGTAACAATTGTTTGAAGTGAGACTAGTTTATTCCTGGGAGGATGGAGGGGATATTTGCCATGGTGCCTGATTGGCAGCTGCACAACTTGCCAACATGGGTTCTGTCTCAGTTTGATTATGTGATTGGAAAATAAGTAAACAGTAATAATGACAATGAACACAAAAGCTCCAGCATATAATCTAGCAGGTATTTCCCTATCCATTGTCTCAAATTCTTTTAGCCATTTTGCAAAGAGGGTCATATTATGTATTATCCCCCACTTAACAGAGAGAGAAATTAAGGGTTCTGTGGGAAAAGAACCTGGCTCAAAGCCATAGCATTGTCCTGTTTCAAGCCTGACTGTCCCTTATACTTTCTTGCTCCAGAAATAATGGTGTTTTTCTTGCTCACAGTCAGTTTCCTGACCAGGGCATTGTTGACATTGTGTGTGTGTGTGTGTGTGTGTGTGTGTGTGTGTGTGTGTGTGTGTGTATGTGTGCACATGTGGGCACACCTGTGCAAGAACATACAGAGTCTACAGGACAGTGCCGGGGCCCTCCGTTATTACTCTTAAGTTTATCTCCTTCAGACAGAATTTCTCTGAATTTAGGGCTACTTTGTCTGCTGCCCAGGCCTAGCAATATTCCTTTCTCTACCCTCCCCACATCCCTAAGGTTATAGTGCTGGCATATACCCCTTGCCATTGCATAGGTGCTGGAGATATGGTCCTCGTCTTTGGATAGTAAATACTTTTACCCATTGGGCCAATTTATTAATTCCTCTGTGGCCATGTTTATCCTTGTATTATTGCTAAAATGTTCTTTGTAGTTCAGAGATTTCTTCATCCTTTGTAGGCTTTTAACAGCATTCCTAACCATAAGCCACCAGATGCCAGTCACGCCCTTCCCTCACAATAACCAAAATATCTCCAGATGTTGCCAACATTCCCTTGGGAGATGTATAGGACATTGAGAACCACTGCTTTTAATAGCCTGCCTGCCTGCCTTTCTTCCTTTCTCTCTTTCTTTCTCTCTTTCTCTCTCTCTTTCTTTCTCCCTTTCTTTCTCTCTTTCTCTCTCTCTTTCTTTCTCTCTTTCTTTCTTTCTTTCTTTCTTTCTTTCTTTCTTTCTTTTTTTCTTTCTTTCTTTCCTTACCCTGTGCATGCTTTTGTGTGTGTGTGTGTGTGTGTGTGTGTGTGTGTGTTTGCATGCATGGGACACGCTTATGGAAGCCCAAAGTCAATATTGCCAATGATGGTGTCATTTCTTGACTAGTCTCTACTGTTATTATTTTTTTTTTTTGAGACAGGGTCTCTCCATAAAACCAAACCCCCCTCTTCAGCTATGCTGGAAATTTAGTGAGCTCCAGGGATCCATTTATTTCTACTTCCCCAGAGCTGGAGTTACAGGAGTAGCCACCACCCTGGCTTTTTATGTAGATTCTTGAGATCTGGATGGAGCCATCACGACAGCCCCAGTTGTCTGTTTTTCATATCTTAAGTCAACATTAAGAAGCAAGTTTGTTGTCTAGGCTGATTTGCTGGTGATAGTGGCGTTAAGGTGACATTGCTACAAGCATGTGTGAGGTTTGTTTTATATGTGACCCCTGTGTCTATTTCTGAGTCTTTTATTCATTTCTGCTGGGAATCATTGTACTTCTCGATCAAAGACATCTTTGTTTTATGAGCTCTGTGAAGCCCCACTCCCAGGCTTTCTCTAGGGCCATTCTTAGTGTTTCCAGACATACTGCTCTGTAGAGTTCACAGCTGGCATTTCAAGGTGCCACTTTCTCATTAGCAGACTATGAGCATGGGCGCCATTAGCTATGATCTGATTATCTTGCTAGTTCACATTGAATTTGAAAGAGACTTAGGAAGGAGTAGCCAATTGTTCCTGTTTAAGTATGAGATTTGGGAATGGAAGTGCTTTCTGAAGGTTCATGCATATTTGAAATGCATTTGGGCTAATTGCAGGCCTGTTGTCCACAATTAGTCTGCGGTGGGCATGATTAATTGCAAAGAACACTGGCATTTATGCATAAAATGCTTGAGGTCAAAAAGAAATGGGGAGAGAAGATGACTAGAGAAATGGTGAGTGGAATATTAATGCACCATGACCCCAGAAGTGAAGCCCAGAAAAGGGATGGTCTACACTGGCATTTGGGTACCTTAGGGACATACCTATCGATGTGTGTATTTCTGGCCTGCCTATAATTTGTTCTTCTCTTTTCCAAAAGTGGCTAGTTTTGTTCAGGTTTTCTGAAGCCATGTTGTTTCTTTTCTTTTCATTTCAAAAACAGAGTCTCCTTTATCCCAGGTTGATTGTAAACTCACTAGGTAGACAAGTAGGGACTTGAACTCCTGATCTTCTTAATTACCCTTCCAAGTGCTGGAATCACAGACATGTACCACCATAAATTCCTTTATTGATGCTTTTGTGAAGCCATGGCCTGCCCTGTTTGTTTCTCCTAGCAATCTCTCTATATATATTTGAAACTCATAATCTCCTTTGGCAACCAATATTCATGTGGTACATTTCTCAGAAAGGATCAAGAAACTAATATATATATAGAGAGAGAGGATAATCACTATCCAGACCAATCAAGCAATGAACATTTATTATTGCTTAAGTTAAAATGATACATTCCACAAATTAATCATCAGATATCTCCAACAATAACAAAAAGAAGAGGGTCATGACTTCTGCTTTTCATTCTCAGTTGCCATTGGAGGGAGAGAGCACCCGAAGATCTATAGGTATGTAAGTTGATAATGCATATATGTATGAATAGATATTAATTATTATCATGCAAAGACTAATCCACATCAAACTACATGCCCATTTCATGTTTACCCATCTGAATTTTATAGTGTGATATGGAGTCTCCTTGATTTGCCCTCTACTGTATGCTTCTTATATTCCTGATTTAATGACTTCCTGAATGGCCTCTGTGGTCTTTTGAATTGTGAATATTAATAGCATGCATATACACTGAGTTTCCAGTATAAGTGGAGCTATCTAAATCTTTATAAATATATAAACAGGACATGGATGCATTTTCCTCAGTCACTCTTTACTGGGCCCATTAATCTTCTAGCAGAGTGGTTTTAGGGTCAAAATGATGGTGTCTTCTAGCTATGTTTGGTTTGGTTTGGCTTGGTAATTTTGTAGCCCTGGCTGGCTTAGAACAGTATAATAGGTAAACCAGGCTGATCTCAGATATTTGGCAATCCTCTTGCCTCTCTTTTCTTACTGGTACCTTATCACTCTAGAAAGATACAATTCTAACCTTATTAAGTAAGGTTCACATTGGGGCACATACTTTGAAATTCCAGGACTTGAAAAATAGAATTAGAGTAAAATGTCAAGGATGGTATGGGCTACAGAGTGAGACCTTATCTCAAAAATATAATAAACAACACAAACGACTGTCCTTCCTACTCTACAAATATAAATTGTTCAGTTTCTATCACTTTCTTGCTGTTGGTCCAGACATGACTCCAGCAAGACAGAAAACATATATGCACTCAACACCCACTTTGCATTGACTTACCTCTCATGGCTTGTGCTTGTGAGTTGGGGTTGGGGCCTTTGCAGAGATGGGGAAAGAGCTGCAGGGCTAGAAGTCACATAAAAATAAGAACATGACTTAATGTTCTATGCCCTATATGAAACAGATTATCTAGTTGTGAGCAGACTCAAATGATGATAATCAGTTCTTACTGGTCTTAACTCCTGCTTCTGTATTGTGGATTGTTCCCCTTATAACTTATTTTGTTGTGCAGGCTAGAATGCATGTTTCTAAAGGGCAGAGAACAGATACAGAAAAAGAAACACTTAGCAGCAATTCAGATTTATTAGTAGCAGTTGTTTGGAAAAGGGCCATGTGTAGACTCAGAAAGGGGGTGTTCTACAATTGATTAGCAATGTCTGCTTGGGGCAAGAAATGGTAGAAAAGGAGCCTGCAAAGCAGCATTCCTCTTTGCTTAATAAATGTAAGTTACTATTAGTTTTTTGGAATTTACAAAAAAAATTTATGCCACCATAAAAACACCTTTATTGGAGAAGTGATAGAGGAAAGAAGATGGGAGAAAAGGAAGAGATTGGATGTAAACTAAACTCCAAAATATGGAAAGTCTTGTAGGCTAATTTTATTTGGGTCTTCTTTTTTTAATATTCTGAACTTGCCCTCAGAGAACAGAACAGGTGTCATATGTGAAACAAGGTTCACTAAATGCTACAAAGAAATAGAGACAGTCTTAAAGCTGTAGGTAGCATGGAGAGGCAGGACTTTAGAAAATGGAAGGCTATTCTGTGTGTGTCCGCATTCGCTTGGTTTTATGTAACCACTAACTGTTCAGCCTTCTTTCGAGGCAGAATGGATGGTGTTAATCTCCAGCTCCTTTTGTAATAAATGCTGGAGTGTGAACAGGAGACGGCCAAAAGAGAGTGTCCGGGCAAGCCTTAATCTTTAATAAGGTGCACTGCTAGTCCATAACTGTCAAACAAGACAGAAGCACCAGGCTTTCTGCTTTCTCACCCAGAACAAGAAATGGGGTCTTGGCTGTCTGGGCTGCAAGGAACTCACCATTTTAATGCTCTAGGAGGAGCTACCAGGAGCTGTACTTTGGAGCTCGTGAGCTTCACCAAACAGCATTCTCTAAAATAGGTAAATAGGTAGGTAGGTAGATAGATAGATAGATAGATAGATAGATAGATAGACAGACAGACAGACAGACAGATAGAGTGGATGCCTTTCAATGGTGCTCAGCTTGTGAGAGAGTCTAGTTGCATTACGATTCTACTCAAATCTTGGCTTATAACTTGGGCCCCTGGTAGCAGCCCTTTGCAGCAAAACTATATCACTTTTGAAGCTTAGCAGATGGGAATTGTCATAAATGATATTTTAGTCACAGATATGAGCCATAAAACTTGAAAGATAAAGTATCTTTCTGAGACACACATGGAGAGGCAGACACAGACCCAGAGTCAACGTGAGCTTTTCAACAGCTCTGATGGAACGGAGGGAAGGGGCTGCTGAGGAAGAGTTCTTGCCTCTGAGCAAATGATCTGACTCAGAGCGGGCAGTGTGCAGCATGTTCTTGGGGAGACAGCAGATACGGGTTTCAGTGCGGGTTATGTACTCACCAGCCCAGGGGACCTACTTTCCTGTCTTTTTTCTGAGCCCTTTGTCTTTCTGCTCCCTTGTGAAGGGGCATTAGTGGTATGTATTTCTTGCCGTGTTTGGCACTGTGTGCATGGCACAGTACAGAGAACTGCACAGCATATGTGTACTGTGCAGAACCTCCTGTGCTAGATGTGTTTCGTTTGTTAGTCGTACTTGCTTATTTTGATGGACTGAATAATTGATCTACATTTAAGTTCCATGATACAGTATAATAATATCTCTTGGACTCTTGCCCCGAGCCAATATGTATATTAATGCTTTTTAGTCAAGAGACATACCTGGCTCTCTCAGACCTTGGGCTTCATTATCACTGTTACATTCCAATGACAGGAAGATTAGTTTGTGGAGTCAACAAACAAACAAACAAACAAACAATCAAACAACAACAAAATAAAACCCTATGAGAATCTTCTAGAAAGTACTAAACATCAACTTCTTTGAATTATATACCACATCTGGTTCTTATGCTTATAACCTATTCTGGGCTGGACTTTATTACATATTCAAAGGTGACCTTGAACTTCTAATCCTCTTGCCTCCCCAGCCCCCAGAGTTCTGGGGTTACAACCATGTATCACTATGCACAGAGGATAGAAACTCAGGGCCTTGCATGTACCAGGCCTACACACTGCCACTAAGCCGTGTCCTTAGTCCATAGCAATATTTAATGGCTTTATCGCCTCACTGTTAACATACTACAGTGAACCTCACACTTATGAGGATTTACTCATTTCCCCATGCAACTTTTTATTCAAAGTAGCCACTGATCATGTGGTTTTTAAATCCATAAAGAATGTGTGTTATCACTTGCCTGCAGTTGTATTTGAAAGCCTTAGTGCTGGATATGTAGTGTATTGTGAATTAAGTTGGCATGTATGACACTTACACTGGGGGAGGAACTTGCGTGGCTGTGTGAGAGTGAATGTGTTTACGTGGTCCTTGAGGGAGACTTATGAGCACAAGCAGGTGATAAGGTGTGTAAAGGAGCCAGAGACAGAACTGTGTCTTACTTTCTAGAAAATTCCCATGAGGTTGGTTGTTGTTTCATTATGATTTTATTTAATGTTTTAGTTTGGAGGTAGCAATAACACTTTGGTTTCTACTCTATCTCATATATATTGTATTATGCTAGCCACTATTTAATTCATTATCTTGCTTAACCTTTTCTAAACCCTTAGAAGGTTAATGCCATTATCAAGGCCCCGTCATAAAGTCTCTGAAGCTCGAGAAAGTAAAATAACTTCTCTGACCAAATTGCTCACTACTAAATGAAAAAAATCTACATTGTTCTGTGTTGCTTTTCTTGTTGAGTGGACAAAACACCAGACAGAAGCAAGTTAAGAGTAGAAAGGTCTGTCTTGGCTCACAGTTTCCTGGGATCTCTGTCAGGGCAGGGCTATATGTTAAAGGCCCATGTCTAGTGGCTGGCCTACATGTTCTAGCTAGAGGCCATATCTCAAAGACTCTGCAACCTTCCAAAACAGTGTTGAAGACCAAATGCTCAAACATGTGAGCCTGTGGTGATGTTTCAGATTCAAGTTTACTACTGCATCCTTCTAAAATGGCTTCCATTAGCTTGCTAATCTCAAGGTACACAGAGTCTAAGGTATTTTAGTAATATTAATAGTAATGTGTACTTACAGTGAGTCAAAGGGGAATATGTAGGAACCTTATCTTTCTAGGAAGAGACCAATATTCCTTATTGACCACTGAATCACTACTTCATTAAAGTGTGATCTGAATTGAGTTCATATCTGATAAGAGTGTTTTCTTTAGACCCAGATGTTCTCTTCAGGTATTTTAATTACACTTGCTTGCGTTCCATGGATGTGTCTGTGCCCTCATTAACCTCTCAGCTCCTTCTGCAGGGTACAAAGCAACTGAGCTTAAGATGTGTGCTCTTCTGTTGATCGGGGAAAGTTTGTCCTAAGAGTGTCTTGCTTTTAAATAAACACAGCAGAAAACAAAATGAAAGATCTGTCCTGGCTTCTCTTTTCCTTTCATTCTGCCTTCCCTGTATTAATGCATCATTTGCAGCCCACTTTCTAATGATGATACAAGTAATACCTTTTAGTGTTATTTGATCCCACTTTGGGCAAATATTCCAAGAGGCAAAGCACATTGGCAAGGGAAGCACTTTCCATATTATGTCCTGGATTGCATACAAAGTGAGGGGTAAGCATTTTGGTAGTATGGAGGCAGGAAAGCTAGAGACTTATCTACCCATAAATCAGAGATTAGGATCCCATGACAAACACCAACATGATGCATGCTGAAGGGGAAAAGAAATCGTGTGCATGTCTGCGGCCCTTGCTGAAACAATGTTTGATTGGGACTGTGATATTTTTATAAAGAGGAAAATATATTTTATGTGTGTGTATAAATTTATATATGGGCACACACATGTACCCATATGAGTATAGTACAATGACTGCAGCTTTAGATGCTGTCCAGTTCATGAATCATCGTGACCACACTTTTTGACTCTACACATCATTCCACCAACAACCCAGCTTGGCTGAGATTCCTTTGATGTTAGTCATTTCACTTCACGTCACTAACAGTTGACTCTACACAGCATCCTCTTGGAGATAACCCCACATCTCCATCTTCATTTCACAGACGAGCATGACCAATAAGAACACGTTAAGTGAGCTTTCCTCAGGTCACACACACTGAGAGAAATATCAGAACCCGGCAAACACTTGCTCTGCTCTGTGTTGGTGCTGTGTCTAAATTCATGTCTTCTACCCTCTGAGTTTTCTGGGTTAGACCTCTTGAAAACTACCAGGAGACATCATGTTATGTAATTAATTACAACTATAATTATCTTGGTTTCTGGGTCATTTAAAGATCATCAGTGCAGTTTGTTTCCATGGTTCATTCAGCAAAGAAATCTTCTTTTTCCTCCTCCTCCCCCCTCTTCCTCCTCTTCTTCTTCTTCCTCTTCTTTTTCTTTTAAAGAACAAGTATAATTAATACAGTTTTCAGATGCTTAAATAAAAGAAACATGAAAACACTAGTATGAAGACTGAGTTGATCCTCGTATAAAGGCCATACCAGATAGAAGAAGTCGACCTTAGAACCGTTAAATGCAGCAGTCACCCATATTGGAATAGAAAGCATCCCTCCCTAGATACTGAACTGTTTACATGGGGTACAAGGAGTTACCCATGCCCTGTACATTTGTTATGTGACTGCCTGAGTGGTGAAACAGACTCAGATGGCATTCTTTGCCCGTCCCCTAAGCATCACAGGAGTGATCAAAACGGTGACTTCTGTCGGTCCTAGTGTGGATTTTCACAGGACTGACAGGAGATAAGAGCATATAGAGCTGAAAAACTTTCAAATTCAGCTTTTTGTCTCTCATGGTATCTCTCAGAAAGACAATCTAGCTTTAAAATTAGACTTTATATAACTCTTACCTTCTCTCCAGTAAAATGCAGGCTAATGAGCTAGCTCAGCAGGTAAGGCTCTGGCCTTGCATGCATGAAGCCCTTAGTTCTATCCCCAAATCCCATGTGAAGTGCTGGTTGTGCTGATGTGTGTTTGCAATGCCATATGCGTTTGCTGAGGAGACAGAGGCAGGAGGATCCCTGGAGTTCACTGGCCAGCCAGACTAGCTGACTTGGCGAGTTTCAGGGCAGTGAAAGACCCTGGGATGGATGGTATTCCAGAGGATGGTACCTGGTGTTGACTTTTGGTGCCCAAATATGTGCCTGGAAACACATACAAGCATACACACACACATGTACGCCTGCACTCCTGCACGGACAATTGTTAGCACAGATTTATTTCCACTGTATTCTCTCCTGCTCATGGAATACATGTCAATAGGAAAAACTCTAACATATATCAGTTACCTCCAAAGCTTCCAAAGCTTTTTGGGGTAATTCACACAGGGACACAAGGTGCCAGCATCACCAAAGTGTGCTGGCAGCATGCATTTGTCTGCTAAAGAAAAAAAAAAAAAAAAAAAAACCAGGAGACATCACATTCACAGGAATTAGGCCTGTTTGCATGCTATGCATGTCACTATAGATGACTCATGAATAGAATTTCTGAAGAATCATTGTGTCATTAAGATATATGGACTATGACAGCTGTACATGTCTGTCAATCATTCAGGGAAAGTTATTGTAATAATCACATAAGGAGGAAGGGATCCTTTTGGCTCTGGAATCAGTATTTTCAGAACAGGAAAAAATGTATTGAAATTGACCGTGGTATTCTTTTTTTATTTTGATTTTCTTTTTCTGTTTTTGAGACGGGTCTCATATAGTCCAGGTTGGCCTTGAACTTACTATGTAGCCATGGATAACTTTGATTTTTTTTTTTTTTTGAATCCTTGTGATTCTGTATCCTTAGGGCTGTAATTACAATCTTTCAACCCTCCACCCTCCCCTTGCCCCTCCCCCCCCCCAATGTGGTGCTGAGAATTGATGGCAGGAGCCTTTGTGCTAGATAAGCACTCCAGGAACTGAGCCACACCCTCAGCCATGAGATAGTCTTCTTCACGGTAGGGCTTGGAAGCCTTTAAAGAGATTTTGAGGAGATTCCTTTGTTTGTGAAAGCTGTTCGTTAATTCATTCTACAGATATGAATAGAGAAGCTTCCTGAGAGCTGAGAACTGGGTTTTGTGCCAGAGATAAAGGAGTGAATGAGAAGTGCAGGTACCCACTCACCCATGTTTTGGTAGAGGAATAGACAGTAAATAAGCAGAGACCCAGAGTGACAGGCACAGTGGAGACACAGATACTAGAGGTTGATGTAAACGGAGAATACTGATTGTTCTGGTTTAGATTCAGAGGCCATCTAAGAAGGGGAGAGCTCAGAATAAGAAAGGAAAGTTATGAGATCACTGGCCACGCAGAGGAGACAACAGAATGCATGAAGTCTCCAAAGAGGAAACACACATGGTGTGCCTGAAGAAGACAAAAGGCAGCTTAGGTGGCCAGAACTTTGTTTTGGGATAAAGAGATTAAAGAAAAGAAAGTAGAAGGTGTCCATTGATATGTACTAGATAGGTATTGGGGGTCAGGCCATGTGTTTAGTGACTGGGAAGCCGTGTCACATGACAAGTGTTGATGCACATGCACATTGCACAGTCTTGCCTTTTGCCTCCTTGGGGGAAGAGGGAAATGGAGAGGTAAGGCGGAGATAACATCTGACTTCCAGGCTCCAGGGCTTAGAGAATGTGGATGTGTTTCTCTCCGCCAGGTGTTGACTGCTCACATCATTGGAATATTTTTAAGCAAGACAAGGAGTAGCAAGGGCAAGCAAGGGCAAGTTTATGCCTGGAACTGCTACTCGCTAAAGCCTCCTGTACTGGCCGGAAGTTCGTAACTAGCTCTCTGAGTGGATTTTGCAGGTGTTTGTTATTTGCACCAAGCTCTCACTGTTTATGGCATGGTAGCTTAGCTCTCAGCATCAGAAGCAAGCAGCAAATGAGTGTCAATATTGTTTTTGCTGTTAACAGTGGAAGCTGTACTCAAATTGTCTTCTCCTTGGAGTGAGTGGGATGCTTGGAAAAAAAAGAGCTGAGGTGGGTGAGCTGAGGGCCCATTGTCACAGGGTACCAAGAATGGAGGATGTTTGGTAACAGTGGTGTCCTTCCCTGTCCAGTATCTCTTTTATATTTGAACTCTTTTAAAATAATAAAAAAACATGTAGTTGATTTTTTTAAAAAGCAGAAAACAGCCTCAATAATAAAAGAGGACCCTTGTATGCAGTGGGATACCATAAAACAGAGGAAATAGTGAATTATAGCTACAGATTAGAGGGGAAATGGCTTTTGCCAATCCAATGGGACTTCTGAATGAATGATGGAAGGTAGGAGAGAAAATTTACTCAGAGTTTGAAACAATTTAGTACTCAATGCTTTGAACAAGACATACAGAAATATGATTTTCATATAACGGGGCAAGGGAAAGATAGGTTGGCAAAATGCTGGCCTCGTCTTGCAAACATGAAGCCCTGGGTGTACAAGGCCTTGGGCTTCACCCTGGGTACCACATATGGCTAGACATGCAGCAGTGTAGAACTGTCATCTAGCATTCAGAAATATGGAGACATCCAAGATCACCGTGCCTCAGCCACACATCAAGCTCAAGGCCAGCCTGAGTGTCATGAGACCACTACTTAAAGGGTGGGAGATAGAAAGTTGACTTAGTAACATCTCAGGCCTAGAGGTCAGTTACCCAAAAACATTTCATTACATAAACTGGGCAATGAGTGTCGATGTGTGCTTTCTTGTAGCTATATCAGTATTCCCGAAACTTGATATTTTAAATTAATACATGCCCTAAAACAAAGTAAAAATAAATCTTACGTCCTCTGTCCTGAATCCTCCATCTTTAGTAATTATTAGAAGATAATGTTTCCAGATATGTACTGAGCAAATTTATAATATGCACATTTAGATATAAACAAAATATGATACCTGTGATTTTGTGCTACCACTTAAAATGATGTGCAGGACAATTCTTCATAGTTATAACATAGAAATTATCCACCTCATAGTCATCTTTCAGGGCTCTACAATTTGTTTAAGCTCTGTTCCCTGCTGATAGGCATCACGTGTGTTTAAGGAAATAACAAGAGCAAAAAAACAAACAGAAAATGTTCTTTGCAAACCCCAAGCTGCTTCTGAGCCTGATGCCCCAGATCCAGGTCATACCACCACTGTGTAGCCTGTATTTCTTTTCTTTTCTTTTCTTTTCTTTTCTTTTCTTTTCTTTTCTTTTCTTTCTTTCTTTCTTTCTTTCTTTCTTTCTTTCTTTCTTTCTTTCTTTCTTTTTTTGCTAGTACTGCACCCCAAATGTTCTATTCTTTATCAGGAAAATAATTGTGATAAAAGCTAAAACACATAATGTAACCATTTAGATTTATTGGGACCAGGTGCTCCCTTCTCCTGCCAGACACTCTAAAGAATCAGTGGTGATCAAGACTCAAAAGCTTTTTAAGTGTCTGTGCACACTTGTGGAGAGAAAGTAGAAAGAACATGATTTCTGAATGTGAAGTTTTGAATTTCTATGACACCCCAGTGGAAAAAGACAAGTATATCCAATGATTTTCTTTGAACTTGAAAAGATTTTTTTTTGTATTTTTTTCTATTTGTGTATTTAAGATGTAAGTCATAGTTCATGATATGCTCTCGATAGTGTGGGTCAAACAAGACCTATGTCCTGGCTTCACAAGAAGTGAATGGACACAGGTCTTGTTATATGACCTTTGCCTGTGCTCAGTGCCTTACATGGAGTCCCCCAACACAGAGTTCTCATCAAAGTGCTAAGGCCTTCTCTTTCAGAGCCAAATTCAAATGTACATTTGTGTGCTTTCTGACTCTCCAAGCTTGTTCTTACTTTACTTTCTCAGTTCAGAGTACTATAATAGAAACAACATTGTAAAATACAGCAAATAATTAGCAAAAAAGATCCATGATAGAAATAGAACTCTTTAAATCCATAAGCATAATTCTTACTCTTCAATTTTCAAATTCCTAATTATTTTTTTAACAACATAATATCACAAAGTACAACACATACACTGTAATTCATGTGTCTTTTCTGTGTCCAGCTTATGAAGGTATATTCCACACAGCTAAGCTTAAACTGTTTGCTTCTCTGAAAATATAAATTTTTTTTTTATTAGGCATGAGTGTTTTGATTATTCCTGTCTGTGTACCACATGTATTTCTGGTGCCTATGGAGGTCCGGAGGGGCCACTGAACCCTGCAAGTGGAGTTACAGAAGCTTGTGAGCCGCCATAATGGTGCTGGGTACCCAGCCTGGCTCCTGTGCAAGAGCTGCCTGTGCTCTTTACCACTGATCCATCTCTGAAGCTTCTGGTTATTTCTTTCTCCCAAGGCATCATATCAGAGCATCCTATTGTATGGATGTGTCACGAGTAAAGGATATCGGTTTTGTTGTCAGCCACTTGGTTTTCCTACAACACATCTTTAGAGGGGCTACTTTTCTTCTTCTTTTTTAAAATTTCTATTTTATGAAGGGAGGAATTATACAAACAATATAGTGTGAAATAGGAGCCTTACAAGTCACAGTGGTATCCCTCTTCTTCTTCCAGAATCAGCATCAAGGGACATTCAGATGGGAATTCATCATCCTACAGCTGGTCTTCCTACCACCTTGGCATTTCTTGATGCTCTGGGATGGGTCAACTTCTGGGAGAGGCTGGCTGATGCATTAATGGATGGTTTCAGCATCTCTGGCTGTCACCATCTAGACAATTGCCCTTCCCTTGCTATTATGGCATTTGAGGTGCCTGTGGACAGAGACAGATGCTGCTGCATTTTCTGGCAGCTCCCTGCCTTAAGAAACACTGGTTTCAAATAATGGAGACTCTTAAATTATCTGAAGGATGATCTTTTCTTTGAGAATTTGTAAATCAGTTTTCAATGTTGGTTCTGGGTTAGTGCCTAAAATAAAACTCAGCCTATTCTGAGAAAACAATATATTTGAGCAGGGACTAATTACCTCTTTTTTATTTCTAGTGACAAAAGCCAATATATCACACTTAGCTACTAGGAGACTCCATTGCAGTAAACTAATTAAACTAATTCTATCTCGACTCATTATTCTCAGTCCCACTAAATATTTTAACACCCTAGATTTATTTCATTCTATAAATTATATCATACTTAAAACTAGGCATAGCCCTCAAGAGTTTATTTTGGACTTTTCAAAATGTAACATTCAGCTTTATCTGGGATATATATTTTTCCTATCCTTTTAAGCTAATGATTCACCTTAATTATGACTAATTATTAAAAATGATATATGGCTTTAATTAAATGAAAGTAGCTGGCTTCTTGTTAGCACTTATTAAATACTGACAACATTAGGAAGATAAGGTAGAGGAGGAAACTTACAGAATTGGTTACATTTTCATGCTACTGGCTGGCACAGATACACACATCCACACAGACTGATAAATGCAGAGGATGGCAAAAATAATATGTTTTTCATAGTTAAAACAAGTGAAAGCCTGTGTCCATTTCAGATTCATTTTCCAACAGAGGATGGCCATATAATTAAAATGTTAATACACATCCCGGTAGTTGTGCTTAGCTTCCAAAGCCAGCATACATTAAATAGAAATTTAGCCCAAGTGCTTTGCAGGAGAAGCCAAGGGGAATGCAGCCTGAGTACCACTTCAGAGTAAATTGCTGCTTCTTATAGACGTGTAATGCAATTAAGTCAAGGGGCTGTGAGCTGCCTACGTCGAGTAAGCTTAGTGTAGATATTTGTACTTAGACATCTCCCTGCAAAGGGCTCCATGTTGAAGAGAAGGAAAGGGACACTGAACCAATGAGCTATTCATTAAACTTGACATAATGGTGAGCAAGGCCAGGGATGCCCAAGGAAGAGGGAATTTTCTTTGGCATTTGCAAGAAAAAAAAAGGGGGGGGGGCAGCACTCAAGTTGGTCTTTCACTAGCTCCTATTAGCTACCTTTCTGGTTTTAGCTGGTGGTTTTGGTCCAGTTTCTTGTTTTGTGTGAAAAGATGCTTATTAGAAAACTGCAGTAGCCACAGGCATTTTGTAAGAGAGGTACATGTCTTTGCTGAGACAGAACAAGGTCCCTCAGGGGAGGAAAAGATGCTGATGGCAGCTATGTGAAGGAAATCATTCTGAGTACATGGGGTCAAGGACCCTTGATACTGACATAATCTCTAGAATTATATGCATTTTGTGCTTGAGAGGGACAAGGTACCAAATGAATTTGTGAACTTGCAACCCATCTTTTAGTTCCAGGGAATAAGTTTCCTGACATTCTGGCCCCGTCTCTCCCCATCTCTTTTACTCTATGTGCTGAAAACCTGACCCACTTAAGGATACAGAACATGCGACTGAATGATAAAGAAGTGTAAGAATAATATTTTCTACAAGTCTAGATTTAACTTGGTTTCCATTCAGTATATTAAACTTACTTAAGAAATATTGGGACGCAAGTAATGTCTTATAAAACATATCTCAGGACTAGAGAGAGAGCTCAGTTAGTAAAGCACTTGACTTGTAAGCAAAAGACCTGAGTTCAATCCGTAGAACTTTGTACACAAAGTCAGGTATGGTGACATGTGCTTGTGATGCAAGTACTGAGTGGGTGGGGCAGGCAGATCCCTAAATCTTCTTTTCAGCCAGCCTCGAACACATAGCCTGTCCTAGGCCAGTGAGAGGCCCTGTATCAAAAAAAAAAAAATAAGGCAAATAGCTACTGAGAAACACTCACGGTGACATCTGACCTGTACACACACATGCATACGCAGCCATGTATACATATACCAACACACATGTGCATCTACACATATATAAGCATACATATATGTACATACAACCAAATATGTACTAGTATACAACTAAGGGAAGTATCAGCATCAGTATTAACATAGGCACATAGAAGTACACAAACATACATGTAGTCACAGGTGCACACATATGTGTACATACACATGTGCCAAGATAAATGCCCACATTCAGACACAAGCATAATGCACACACACACACATACACACACACACATATATATACATGTATATATATATATATAAACAAACAGACATATACATATCACAAACATAAACACAGACAAGCATAAATATGCTGCATACAGAAACGGACACATGTCAAAACTTACACACATTTGTACACAGATATACACTAACACACATAAATATACATTCACAAATATATACAAATATACACATATACACAACTACACATACACACACCATAGGTCAGTCAGGTCATAGAACAAAGTCCTTTGAATATTCTTGATCCAGAATAACTGGGAACCTGTCCCCTGTTCCAGAAACCTTAGTGTTTTACACTGTTGCCAAAGTCGGACTTTTTTGGCTATACCGTAATTCTTGTTTTTGTGTGTAGATTTGTAGCTGGAAGTGAGGAGCTGCAGATCACAAGGGCTCTTGTTTCTGTTAATTACTACTTCTGGAACCTTGATCCTCACCCCTAGTCCACCTGCCTTCTGGTTTCCCCCAAATGAAGGTGAAAAAAAGAGAAGCTGAGTATGAGCATCTTTTCAGGCTTTGCCAGTTGGGTATATATGAGAAGGTAAACAAAGAGAGGAGAAATGGAAAGAGGCAAAGGGGTAAACCATCAGAATTCTTTCCCAGTTTTCCCTTTCTTGAGGGAAGTAGAGCTAAAAGAGAAGGCAATAGTCAGGCTGGCTGTGCTGGGCAATGCTCTGTGGCATGAGGCTTTGCTATTGTAGTTTGAGCTTTTAAGGCCTTGCATTTCCCCCAGATAGCTTTGGTAAGGGTTTTCTGATGTTCTCTGAAGACTCACAGAATTAACAGGAAATCTTTCCAGAAAATCCAATCCCCATGCTAAAAGAGATGCTGGGGAGCATGTCTCACATTTTTTCAGCAATGGAAAGATAGATCACTTACGCAAGTTGACAAAGTAACTCAGGGGAGATAGGGACAGATTCTGATATCACAGGTCATGACGAGGCACTGTCCAACTTATTACACTTCCCTTCATCAGCTGGCCCTTGTGTACAAAGTGCCGGGGCTATGTGCCACCATTTCTTTATCCCCAAAGCAAAATCTCTCCAAGTATAGATCCAGGGTCACATCGAGGAAGCTTGTTAAAATCAAATCAGGCTCTTCGTTGAACTCTAGACCAATGGAATCAGACTCACCAGATGCTGGATTTTCCAGATGGTTCTGACAGCCCCTCATGTTTCAAGAAAGCTCCATTGTCTTCTATTTAGATTCAGAAAGAAGAAAGAGTACCCTGGAGGGGACAGCTATGATCTTTGCTCAAGTTGTATTTTCTCAATTTATTCTTAACGAATAAATGTATTGGCTGACTGACTGATCAACTTATGAATCATAATCCCACCACCCAAGCTCTCCTATAAGATCTCTCCCATACTACCCTCAACCCCCCAACCTTCCCTTCCCAGAAGCCAGCACACTACCTGGATTCTTTTCAGCATAGCAATTCCTGTTGATCTAAAATATGAGTGGCTAATCTCACATTCCTCTTTCATAACCACTGCCTGCCTTTCTCCTGTCTTGAAATTTTTTAGAGTTCTACAAAGATTAATAATTCAAAATGAACCCTTTCTTGTAGTGTTGGTGAGGGCTCAGTCCTCCAGAGATGACTTCTCATGAGGAAGCTTTACCCACCATTGGTAGATAACTTTATACTTGGAGGGAAGGAAAGCAAGACGGTGTTGACTCTTCACAGAGCATTCCATGTCACCGGTGGTGAAGAACAATAGAAGCAATATGGAAACAGTGAGGGGAGAGGGTGTATAGACATGAGAAGATCTAAGGGAAATAAACAGGTCTCAGAATGTTTGCTGCTCGTGGGCTGTTATGTCAAGGATTGAATTCCAGTTGGTTGTCTTGCTAAGAAGAAAGAAGTGATCCTATAAGGTATCTATCACTGCCTTCATTTTATAGTTGAGAAAGCTGAGTGATTGCAAAATTTCTTGAAGGCAAATGGGACTTTCCTCCCAGTGTCATGTGTTTATTTTGTGGCCTTGTGCTTTTTGACATTTTACTTTCAACTCTTCTTGCTGCTTTTATTGCACATTGACAACACCTCTACCTTAACTACTAACTCAACACCTGGCTAGCCCAGTGTTGGCCTTACTACAAAGGCCAACCCACAAAAGAAGGAAGATATGGTGTCTTCTTTGGGGGATTACTTTTATTTAAATTGAAATGGGACTAAAAAGTCATTCCCATCGCTTTAAATGAAGGTAGAGTGAAGCTCATTCATGTCTCTCTCATTGTGTGATGGTCATTTTCAGGATGTAATGAGAAGCTGGCTAATCCAGCATGGAGTGGAGACAGAAAAGATAGGTCTCATGTTCCTGGCCTGGTTGGATTCTAGGAACCCCTCAGATAGGGCCCTCTCTACCAATGGCTGTGATATTTTGGGCCCTTCCTTAGAGGAAGATCTCTGTGCCTTTATGAGGAAACTGGAATGTGTCTAGATGATGGCCTATGTACATCTCTTTGAGGGTCTTTTTTAAAAATTGAGTTAACTGAAATATAGCTTCAAGATTAGCTTGGGCAACTCAGTAAACTGAGAAACCAGCTCAGTGGCAGTGTTTGCCTTACATATGCAAGTGAATGCATTATTCTCACTACTTCTGGGGGAAAAGTAAGCAGATTAAAAAAAAAAGAATATCTTCTTTAGATTGTAAAGATTTAATGAGAAAGGGAGTTTGAAATATCTGTTGAGTGTCAGGAAGATTATGCAAGAGCAAGGTGCCTCATTCTGCATTACCTCTAGACAATAAATTGCTTTTGGATTGTCTCCTGGATGGTGAATTCACAAATTTGGCAGCTTTTGATGAAAAGAATCGATACACTGTCTCTTTAAAGGGGAATTAGTAGTTATAAGAACTGGCAATGCATTTAGAGATTTGTTGCATTTTTTTGTTTGTTTGTTTATTTCAATAGCTCACAAAGAGACCATTTTATCTCACTTTATAAGAATACGTGTGTGCTTAAGGGAAGACAGATTCCAACAATCAGGTTGTTTGCTGTGATTTGTATGCCCCGGGGATGAGGGGAGTCAGCAATGTCAGAAAACTATACATAGTATAAAAAGTTCCAGAGAGGAGAATTTCTTTTTCCTATATTTGTCTCAAGTCCATGACTTAGAACAGAAGTCATTTAGAGTGACTTGGATTGTATGGACACCCCCCTTTCAGAATACACTCCATAGGTCCCTTCATTTGGATCTTTCCTTTCTACCCTTGGAGAACATACCTCTTATCCTTGGATGGCCTTTTGAACTAATTTTGTGAAAGTCAGTCTGTCCTGAGGTTGGGCAGCATGCCTAGGCATCACCACACCCTGCACATGGTGGCCCCACCCCCATGCCACCTGAGTCTTGATCTTTGGTCTTGGTTTTCTAGGCCAGTCTCTCTGAGAATACCTCTTACTGGTTTCTCTTTAAGTACATTTTCAGGTCATCTGTCCTTGTTTGTGATGGAAAACTCTCAAAGAGATGCAAGGAAGATGCTCTCAGTCATCGGGGAGCCTAGGGATACTCCACAATGGATTAAATGTTCTTTCATACACTGGAAGTTCTCCCATATTCCCCAACTTACCTTGCTCCCTTCTTTGCTGAGTTAAGCTGACTGATGTTTTCGAACCACTCATTTTTCCTTTTTTTCAAGAAAACATGCTTCAACTTTCCTGGATAGATCAAGTAACCCTACTCTATTATTACACACCCTCAAATGTGCTATTCTTAGCTTGTACCATCATTTCAACTGTACACCCTTTGATGTTCGTTTTATGATCAAGCTTTCTGCAGAGGAAGATTATGTCTTCTGCAGCCCACCCCCTTCCCAGGACCTACTTGCCTTATACACAGTAGGCTTTTGATGATGACTGAGAGGATAAGTGAATACATGAGTGAGTGGCCGATGAAAGAAGAAGGCAGAGAGGGAGGGAAGAAACAAGGAAGGACCATCATGTCAGGATATGTGTTCTTTAAGATAGGTTGAAATGCCTGATAAAAGGGACAAGGATATGAACTTGAACTACCCTACCCCTTGAACTATCACTCCTTCTTGTCCTCCATTTACACTGAAGCTCCGTTCTTGCTGCTTTGATGTCCTTGAAAGAGCAGCACTCCGAGGCCCTTCATTCCTCCTGTCTTCAGCAATCTAGTGTATCCCTTGTTCATTTTCTACTGTAGCTCCCAGGTTAAACTGAAATTATGTTCTGGGTTTAAATCTTGCTTTGTTTCTGCCTTGGTTGAAGAGGGTCACGTGCATGTTTCCATGATCAGAAATATTTTATCAAGCTTCCCCACACAGTTCTATTACCACCATGCTTACAACTCTGACTGCACAAACTGTCCATGGGAACCTTTCCTGTTGCCTGAAGGTCAGGCTAGTTCCTCTTCTAGCTTTCTTGGTTTGCCTTTTTTTATTCACCGTTGAAGCATTTTGCAGAACTATAATGAAATGCATATTTTTATTTGAACAATGCCTGCTAGGTTTGGGAGTACGAGCTATTTGAGTAAATACATTGGATCTGTCTTGGTCACCAGGAAGGGCTCAGATCACAATGAGCACTACACAAATGGTGAATAAAGATAACACACCCACACACCCTTTATGAACCAACTGTGATTTGGGGAAGTACTGAGAGTCAAAAACAGGGGTGACCCCAATGAGTTCTTACTTATTTGCTCAACTTCTGAGGATATTTGAAGGCACCTGCCTCACACTGGAAGCCTACAGTAGCCACTTTATTTTGATGCTCCACAGCTGACTCTAAGTAGTGCTTGGCTATATTCAACTACCAGCACAGTGCCATAGAACCTTGATGATGTGAAGTTATTTCAAACATGGGAGGTTCACTTTGATGACTTGGTCATGGCTGGTCACAAGGGTTTGAATGCTCTCCTTTTCATTGCATAGCTATATCTCTTTGCTGTCATTTTCAGGGGCATGCCTTTTTTTTTTTTTTTTTTTTTTTTTTTTTTTTTTACAAATATTCATGGTCATGAGGTTAAAAATGAATATGTGAGGATAGAGGAAAGTTAAAAATTCTGTGGTATCTAAATTCATTCTTGACATTTAGTTTCTGTATACAGATCCAAGAAGGTAGAGTCTTTGGTTTGAAAGTGACGTGTTACTTTTTACTCATCCCTCAATGAATAGCTAGTTTTCTAGGGAAATTTATTGCAACCTAATCTTAATTATACTGAAGCACATATTCATTTGGGTGTCCTCTTCATATAGGATTATATATGAGTTTTTCTTTTAGGTCATATTTTTAAACCGAAGAAAGCATGCCATTTTTATATAGTTGGTTCATCGGTAAGGTGTGTGAGATTATAGACATTGCATTGGGGTAGAGCAGGGAAATAAAGAAAGGACAATATGTGGAAATGAGGTTTTGGAGTGGTCCTGTGGGAATCACTGTGCCCAAGATGGTTTCATCCAGAGTCACATGTCAGCTCCTTCTCTCACTCTGTCTTTGGCCACATTGTACACTGAGGCAAACGAAGTAACCACATAACCATCAACCCTACTCTCACTCCAGGTGACTCTAGCTAATCTCTTAATTCAACTCCTTAGGGAATTCAGATTGTGAAAGGTTAGTAGCCAACACTTATCCCAGCCGGCAGCGGCAGCTGAGGCTACCATTGAGTTCCCAACTTTAAGGAGCTCTTGGCTAATCAAGAGCTGAATGCAGAGAGAGAGATTGCTTTATGCACAATCTCCTCTGTTCCCATTTCCCAATGACATTTCACCTCATACTATCTCTTCCATTTTGTCTTCCTCCTGGAGCTCGAGGTCTAGTCTAAGATCTGAGAAGACCTAGGGAAGATTTCCTGTTAAGTAGTGCTATGGAGGGAGACTGGCATACTTACAGATGCTCGGAGAATTCACCCAATATTTTCTAGCCCTTTGCAATTACATTTATCCATCTCTTAAGTGACACACATCATGGCCTACCTGTCTCTGTCAAATTCGGATTACCCCAGTGCTTAGGTCCTTGAATACGCCCCTTTTATCAGTTTACATTTTAGATATTTTGTGTGGCCACCACCAGGGTTTCATGTGATAGGGACTGTAAGAAACTGAATTTTTCCTTGTAATTCTCAGGAGTGCTAGTCACAGGATTCTCCTTTTCTGTAAATTAGCCACAGTCTCATTTTTTTTTTCCTGCTTACCCATCTTTCAATAGCCATCTCCTTCTCCCATCCTCCCT
The DNA here is from genome assembly GCF_011762505.2 of Arvicanthis niloticus. NCBI lineage: Eukaryota > Metazoa > Chordata > Mammalia > Rodentia > Muridae > Arvicanthis > Arvicanthis niloticus. Next base: position 96,774,140 of record NC_047663.1, read on the forward strand.
CTTCATCTCCTGCAGCCTTTATATCTGTGCACACATAAATAAGGCTGCATACACACATGTGAGAATATATAGCCATCACAGTACATTGCAGGTGTGTGTACGTGCTGTGGAAGTATAATAGACTATGGTTGTGTGTTTTTAGGTATATAATAAGTTTTCTGCAGATGGGGGTGTGTGTGTGAGGCATTTGTTGATTCAAACCAATTTTTTCCCCTGAGTTAGTACCCAATCTAAGCTAAGAACCGCTGACTACAGCGTATTTCTGAATGTAGATTTTTCCCCCCTGACAGTCAAGACCTAACTCTCGCCTGATCTATGTAGCTGCATTGTTCAAATCACAAAGTCTTGGTGACAGAGCTGCCCTCTTTTCTGAGAGCCCCCAACACACCTGTCACCAGATAGAAGCAAGTCTCCCGAAGTCATCACTGTACCTAGAAACTCACCAGATGATGGAAATTATTTCTTGCTACTAATTCCCCTTTTAGTGGAGATAAGCCGCTTTGTTCAGCTGTAAATGAAACATTAGGGTATTAACTGTGAGCCAGAAGTATTGGGGAAGCTACGATTTTATCTTCGGTAGGAACATTTTGGGCAATAAATTGTTTTGTTGGACAGAATACTAAATCTCTTGAGTTACAAAGAAGCAGAGCTCATTAAGGGGAATGCTTAAAGCAGGGGGAAAAAGAGTCGAGACAAAAGCTTATTGCCTTGCTGTGGGATCGTAGGGTATTCAGGCTCTTCTGTATACGTAGCATGGAAGAATTATATGGTAGGGTGATTAAATAGATGTGTCTATAGACCTGCAAACACTCTGTGAATATGTCCAAGGGATAAATACGTTTCTGAAATATCAATAGTAGTCTATAATAAGTTATGAATTTTGGAGTACATATTTATCCTCAAAGACTAGGTTTTTTGTTTCCTGCGGGTGAAATTTTCCCATCTCTTTGCCACATCCTTCAGAATAATCAGCTGGCATGGTTACATAAATGTTTGCAATAAAGGAAATTAGGTGCTGGGGTTATACAAAATATTGTCACAGAATACACACCTAAATTAAAATAATTACGTGCGGAAGCATCTGTCAATGGGGTTCGGCAGGGAGGGAGGGACTTTTCATGATGAAAAGAAGGCTTTTATTAGGAATTGTAGGTTTTTAATCCCATGAGTGTTCTCACCTTGTTAATATCCCCTCCAGAGGGGAAAGGGACAGAGTGATTGTTCACTGACCAATGATGGCGGCAGAAGCCCCAGTAGGGGAGTCTCGTCTTCCCTGGGAAGACAGTTTTGTCCTTGGGGTTGGCTTCTCTGTATGCCTTCAAACATGAGGCTGCATCCCTGTGACTCTCTATGCCTGTGCCTGTTGCTTCTGGCCCTGGGGAGGAGCACGGCCCCTAAACTATCATATTGAGAAACATAGAGCACTGCAAAGACACACACCTATGAGGCTGTAGGAGCTATATCAGAGCTGTGTGTTTCTTCTTTGTTTTTCTCCTCGAGTTGCTCAGTGCCTCCTTGCACAGTATCCTACCTGGAAGCACTTCATCACTATTTTCCTGAATATCTGGATACAAGGCGATGCCCAGGACACAGTCACCTGGAGCTGCCAGTACTATGCAGAGTCCTGGAGGCCGGAGTTCTCATCATGATCCCACTATACATATAAGCTACATGGATCCTTTTGCTTAGTTCCTTCTGCAGAGAAACAAAATTTATCTCCCAACCTAGTAGGGTGCTGTTCCAACACAAACCTTCCTGTGAGCCTGGGCAAACATGAGCTTCTTTAAATCTGACTTGACTTGAGAAAACTAGGAATATGATATCTCAAAGTTATTTTTAGGGCCAGGGTATAACTCAGTTGTAGAGTACTGGGTTAGCACGCCCTCCACCGTAAAATAAACAAACAAAAAATTTCCTAGCTTTTAAATAAGTAAACAAATGATACTTTTATATTTAACTTAAAAATTCACTGAGGTATGAGGTCTTACCTGCAAGTAATATCCTTTTTGATATTCCATCTGAACACGGTGCCAGAATGAGTTTCTTGAGGGTTTTGATATGATAGAATTGAGCAGATTGTATCAGAATCTGCTGTGTATTTATGCTGTGATTCAAATGACAGGATATTTAGCTTGTCATTCATTGTGCAAGTGACTTCTCAGGACCACTTATCCATGGAGTAGGGCCCAGGCTGTCAACATGAATGTGTGGGAGCCTCAGACACCCAGCGGCAACTCCTCCCATCTATCTGTCATATAAAGGGCACTTTGAGTGTCGAGATGAGTTGAAATATCTCCATGGAAGTGACTGGAACTCACTTGTGACACATACATGACAGAGTCTATAGACTTTAAAGTTTCTACCAAGGAGCAAGAATGGTGAACAGAAGGAAATACATTAAGATCAGTAGTTTGTGTTCTAAATGAAGTCACGTTTACATGGCAATACTCTTTTGGCACCCTGGTATAATTTTGACATATATTTGTAACCCCCATTTTCAACCTTTGCAGTACAGTAATAAATCCATATTGTAAGAACACAGGCTTATGTGTTCTAGATTTAAATGTTGCCATTTTGCAAACCACACAGTCCTCAATATACATGATAGTCTATTGGAGTCTCATTTTTCTCATCTACAAAATAACCATATAACACTACCATTTTTTCTGGCCCCACTAGGTTCTAAAATTTCCCTGTTCAGTTAACAAAGCTTCACTTAGTAAACTGCCATAGCCCACAAACTTCCTTCCTCATGGTCTGCAGAAGAATCCACATCCTCCGAGTGACTATTTGGAGATTCAGCTTTCCCAGAGGATTCTATGCCCGGGACTGTTTGTGAGCTCTCAAAGAGTAAAGAGTAATATTCCAGGAGGACTCTTTATGAAGACAGTGCTTGTCTCAGGTGGACCTGCTCACAATGTACCAGAGACTTGGTAGCTAATGTTTGATCATTATCAGTAAGAGGCATGGTCTTTGCCAGAGCACTTGTCACCATAGATGGAGCATAGTGCTGAAAGCTGTGTGTTTCTCTCCTCTCCAAGTGGCATTTACAAGATGCTGGAGCTTCCTGGACCTCTGTGCCTTCTCATGCAGTATAGTGATATAAAATTAGCACATGGTTTTAGAAAATTTGTAGATGATGATGGTGGTGAATGGTTTAGTTTAAATGCAGGTCGTTGAAGACTCTGTTTGCTTTCTCTTCAGCATGACCCTTATCTATTATTATTATTATTATTATTATTATTATTATTATTATTATTATGGCAAGCTGAGAATAAAAATGAATAGCTGAGTCTCTGGAGAATCTGTTGAGAGAAAAAAGATCTTGTCAAGCTAACAGTTATCCTGAGAGACTTTAACTATGACCCCTACCTACTAGAGATCTTTATGTTTTCAGAGATCTCTGGAAGGGGACAACCATTCTTTTAGGAATTTTCCACAGAGGGAAGTTTAGAAATCTGCTCATGTGGGTGGTAGGCTGTGGTCAGGGCAGTCCTATAGTCAGTGACATGTGCAAGCACAAAGCCAAGTCCCACAATAGTCCCCACTCCTGCTGCATCAAATACCCCTGGCTAGATCACTGCTGGAGGCTGTTCAGATGCAGTCCTCATGCTAATGTGAAAAGTTCAAACTAAGGACCCTGCTAGAGGTCCATCAGAGTTCTTCATGCTTAGAGCTGCTGAGGAAAGCTATTGTATCACACATTTGGTGACCTTAGACAAAAAAAATTTAGTCAGTCACAGAATCTAAGACCTAAAGGCTGAAATCAAAATGTGCCCCAGGGCAACTCCTTACAGATTCTTAGAGAATCTCTTCTATGCTTTTTTTTTTTTTTTTTTTTTTTTTTTTTTTTTTCCTCAACACTTGATGGCTTCTAGAAACTTGGACACATAAGCACATGTCCCTCCAGGCTCCCCTGCCCCCCCCATCCACTTGACAGTTGGAATACAACCTCAAATGTTCCTCTGTTCCCGCCCCCTTTTTATGCAGGCTCCTTCAGTGGCCTGGAATTCGGCAGCTAGTCTAGAGGAGGCCAAGATGCTCCAGGGCTACTCTTATCTTTCCTTACTCAGGGTGGGATTACAAGAGATCAGACTGAGCTCTTTATGTTTTACGCCCAACTCTTTATCAACCAGGTCATCTCCCCACCTTTTCCCTCTCATTTTTCTCTATCCTTTTGCTTTTGTGGCATCTATCAGTGGAATTAAGTCTTAGTCAAGTGCAGGGTGATATCATAGCAAGATCTTCACTTGCAAATATCTGCAAAGGTCCTCTTAGCAAATAAAGTTGCATGCATGGAGATTTGTGCTTAAGACTCTGAGACACTGTTAGGTCCACTTCTGCTTCCTATTCAAGCATCCTTAGCTGAAGAACTAATCAGTCTGACATGGATTATTTGCCAACAATACCGTTATATAAGGAGTAGTCATGTTTTCTGAGTACTTACTATGTCTTAAGAATGGTGCTAATTAACTATGCCTTCTCTCTTGAGAATTCACCTACTCAGTCTTGTAGGGTAAGGTTTTTGCTTCTTATGATGAGAAAACTAAGCCTCCAGAGGAGAAAGTCATGTTTCTTAGTCTCTCAACCAATAACGAAGCACCACTGTTATTTTACAAATTTTCATTTCCAATTCTGGGGTTTGTGCTTTGAATTTTTACAAAACATAATTTTTATTTGTGTGTGTATGTGTGCATACACAGGAGTGCAATCAGTGGATCTTGGTTCTGCCCTTGTATCTAAGTTTTCAGGCTTGGCATCAAGTGCTTTTACCCACTGACACATCAAGGCTACTTTATAATTTGAATCTTGAAGCCTAACGTGCTTGTATCTTTTCATGCAAAGCATTTTGCTGGGATTGTGACTACCCTACCTTCCCAAAGCTCCCTCTTTAGAGACTTTGGGTTCTGGAGATATGAGGAGTGCCAAAATCTGCATTTAAAATAGCTTTATTATGTAAGCTACCCCCTCTTTCCTCCCACTAAACCCATCCTTCAGGTAACTGCTGAGACTCTCACAGACATGTTAATATGATCTCTGAGGAGAAAAAAAAATCCTGAAAAGTTTAAAAACACACAAACACATATACACAGACACAGACACACACACACACACACACAGAAAGAGAGAAAGAGAGAGAGAGAGAGAGAGAGAGAGAGAGAGAGAGAGAGAGAGAGAAGAGCTCAAGCTGCTTTTAAATACTCTTAATTTTTAATATTTTAGGTTAATTGTTTTTATTCTCTAAGGAACCCTCCGCTGTGGTCTTTGATGTAGTCCTCCCCACACTGTGTAGTGGGAAAGGTGGGAAGGGCTGGTTGTGCTCCCAGCCCTTGCTTGAGCACAGTCAGTTCACTCTCTAGTACGTTCAGGTTTTTCACCTAGATTGCACCCACAGAACCAGGGACAGAAGCATCCCTCACTGGAGCACAGCAGACTTGCCTCAGCCCTATAATAATAATAATCAGGCAATTAAAAATTGACGTTTGTTTTGAGCAACGTGGTGGTGATATGGATTGTGAGTGTCCCAGCTGTGTTGGGTGCATGCCCCACAAAGGGATGCTGAAGGATCTTTCTGTCATGTGTTGCGTGATCTCAGTTGCTAATGCCTCGAGACTGAATTGGCTCCTCTCACAATGGCGTCTTGTCCTCTTCCATGCTAGCCCGTCAGTAGTGGAGTTGCATGCACAACTCTGGAGATGTGAGTGGGCAGAAGTATGAAATTGCATGTCATTTGTGACACAGTTGTGCATGAAATGCACTTGATTAGCCCTTCATTAACTGACTACTCCCTTTTACTGCTCTACTGCAATATAATTGACCAACAAGAATCAGTTATTTAAGATGTGCAATGTGATTTTGGTACAGGTCATCAATTGTGGAAGGATCGCCATCACCTTGCACACTTATTTTTGTTACCTGTATTTTGGGTGAGAATTCCCAAGATCTATTCTCTACACAGAATCTAAGTTTAGAATACCTGCAATGTGTACAGTTGATTTGGGAGAATTTGTCAGAAATAAAGTACCAGAACATTCTAAGGATAGTATATGAGTATAGGAAACAAGCCACGGTACCAGAGAAATCAAGGAGAGTTAAGCTGTCTGATAGCTGATTTTAAAATGTATTTTTCTTGTTTTTTTTTTAAAAGAATTTTATACATACAATGATGTTTGGCTGTATCTACCTTCTTTTCTTCCTCCTATCAGACCTATCCTTGGCCCACTCAATTCTCATCTTATGTCTTTCTCTCTCTCTCTTTCTCTCTCTCTCTCTCTCTCTCTCTCTCTCTCTCTCTCTCTCTCTCTCTCTGTGTGTGTGTTAGTATATTTTTAAAACTACTGTATCTATTTTTCATCACAAAATAATTTGTATGATTCCAGTTGTTCTCTGCAAAGTGAATCAATCTATGCAGAAGTGCGTTAAGGTAGGGTCTCCAGATTTGTAATCCGCCTAGCTCACTGTCCTCTTGCTGCCGAGTAGCTTTGTGAATCATCATGCTGGCTCCAGACTTCTCTGTGCAAAATATTTTAGCTTGGCTTAAAGTCATCGCAAGTATGTTGGCGAAACTAAAGACAGGTAGGTAGGTTGATAAATAATAGCACAGATGGGTGTACAGGCAGATGGGATTGATGGGACATAAATGAAGAAAACTTTGGGAATAGTTTGGAAGCCAGGCTCTGGGTGAAGGAACAGCTAAGCTTTCATTCTCTGTGTGAGGGCAACAACTGAGACTTATGTCATCCTTTTGGGAACTTGCTGTTATTATTTATATGTTTATATAGTACAGAAAACATACTCTTAATGTTTGCTTCAAGAGTAGAGGATACAGGGAGATACTGATAAAGGTATGGAAGAATGTTATGGTCCAGCAAGCATTTAGTGTAAAAAGGATCTGATTTTAATCCTCAAGGCCTTTCTGAAAAGTTAGGTGTAATGGTGTGTGCTTACGATTTCAGTGCTGGAGAGGTGGAGGTAGGTGGATGTCTGTGGGCTGCTGGCCGGCCACTCTAGCCTACACAGTGAGTTCCAGGTCAGTTAGACACCTGTCTCAGCAAAAATAAAAGTGGATGGCTATCAAGGAATAATGGCTGAGATTGTCTTTTGCCTTCTGTGTGTGTGTGTGTGTGTGTGTGTGTGTGTGCACTTGCATACACCTGTGCACTTGCACATACATGAACATGCACATATCCACACTAAATTCCACAAAGAAATCTAGTTATCCTTCAAAGATGACTAAAGAAAATTGTATTTAAGGTTATGTCTTATATCTATAATACTAGACCGCCCCAAGCAAAAGGGTCAATAATACATCAAGCATGGTAGGTTTCCGTCCATTTAAGGTAGGTCTTTTTCTTTTATCCCCTTTGCATAACTGTATCTTAAAGTCACAGAGTAGCTTGTTCCATGGGGTCAGAAACATCGGGGGAAAAAAAAAAGAAAAGAAAAGAAAAGAAAAAAAGAGGTCTTTGCCAAAACTGAAAACTCTTATCAACTAGCTCTCAGAACTCTAGCTGATATGAACAACCCTTTCAAAGTTTATTTAAAAATTCACCGGGCTCTGTCTCTGGGCTCACCTGCAAGGTAAGTCCTGCAATAGCTGATGTGCTCTTGGATGAGGTTAAGTATCCTGAAAATGGTAGTTAATGATTTCCCTTTGAAGTGAAAAAATACTGTGTTTCTGAGCTCTATTATTCATTTTTAATAATTTGAGTTGGAGCCATTGTCTTTTGATATAAATGAATATCATCCATAAAAAAATCTTAAATAAAAGTTTTAAATATAATTGCATCCTTCTGCACCTGAGAATATTTCACTAGGAGGAGAGGCACGTAGAGATTCCTGTTACTCTCAGAGGGTCATAACTGGGAATAGCACACTTCAAAGCTTTTGAACGTGGATTTTGAAAGACAATCCTTGGCTTCAGAAGCTTTTTATATAGTTGGATATGAGTGCTAGAGAGTCCCCTCTGCTGATTGCAGCATTCAGGAGAAGCCTAATTGTAATAACCTCTGCCATACAGTGTGGTAAATAAGTTGAGGCCCATGATTCTGGCAGACTTTGAATACTAACATTAACCACAGTAATAGCTCATCTAAAGAAAAAGTGTTTGGTTTGACAACAGAGAACCAGGGAGATCTGAGGGGCAGTTTCAGAAACCCTACAGAACATTTGCAAAAGTGATTTTAAAGAGAACATTGATCCTGGATGTATGCATTCATGATAAAATTCTGACTTGAATTGCACTGGATTTCCCCTTAATTAACTGACTAGTTTTCTCCTGGCTTCCTTGCAGAATAATTGAGAAACAGGAATTACATGTGTTTAAGATATACAACTTACTTTGGGTGTTGGTATTCATAGTGAAACAATTCACAATTGCTTTCCATACTTACTATCTTTAGCTTGGTTAGACTAACTCATCTCTTTCATTTCTGTTTGTGTGTGGTGTGTTCATACATGCATGTGTGTGCATGCATGTACAGGTGGACCAATGCACATCCTCATGTATCATTCCTTAAGTACAGTACCATTAACAAAACAACTACTTCTTCTCCACTTCCTCCTCTTCCTCCTTCTTTTGAGACATGATCTCTCAATGCCTGTAACTTGCCAATGAGACTAGGTTGGCTGGCCAGAGGAACCCCAGGATTCTGCCTATATCCATCTCCCTAGTGTTAGAATTCTATCCAGTGCAGCCTCTCTGGAAAATATGTATCAAGTATGTGGTTTTTAAGAGAGCATTTTTAAAAATAAAAGCATAGCTAGAATTTCTAATTGTTTCCTGCCATGTCATGATTGGGTAAAAGATTAGATGGGGGAGCATTTCTTTTTTACCCATCCCCAAATGGGCATCATCTCACCAAGGGTGTGATAGATTATGTGAAAGCTTAGAGCCAGGATTTTTTTTAAGGCATTTTATTTCCTGGGAATAGACATTTGAGTTTTGATTCTCCCTTCTGCCTACTCCCGAGTAGAGAGTTGATCCTGTCTGCAGCTGGAAGGATGCCTGCCTAGCCAAGCCACAAAGGATATTATTTTGCATGTAGTAATAGCTTGAAGGTGTGTTTTTAAAGCTGGAGTAGGCATGCTAAGTTTCTGGCTAACTCTTGAGAGCTTTCTGGGCACAGCCTAGAGGAGGATTCTCCAGCAAGCCTTGTAGTAGGAATACCATTCCTCACGCTAAGAAAACTCCTGACAATACAGAAGCTTTGGCTTTCTGTTTGGTAAAGTAAAATCGGAAAACGGCGGAAATGAGTTCAGCAAAGTGTTGATGCCAGCCCACAGGCAAGCCTCTAATGCCCAACTCCCCTGCTGCAGGTTGGAAAGGCTCGGCTAAGCTGAGACTAGCAGATGCAGATGCTTAAGCCAAGACTCCATGCAGTTTTTTCTCAGTTCCACCAGGTGCTGCCAGAGAACATTGAGCAGGGCCAGGCTCCAGGCAAAGCATGTTTGCAGCTGCTCTGGAACTCATGGGCTGCTTGGAAGGCAGCAATTAAATGAGTTGTGCTGATGAGAACAGCCCTTACTCAGACACAGTTAAAATGCTTCCAAGTGCCTACCCACTGCCTACCATCTCACATCAATATTTTGATGTGCACTTGGGTCTTCCTATATGTTTCCATATCCAGTGCATGCTTCTAGATCTCCAGTCCAAATCCTAGCTGCACTCAGGGTCAGACTTTGACTTTTCAGCCTGGAAGAAAACAACCTTTTGGCTAGGGATTCCCCTATTTTGTAAAGGCTGCCTATTTATTCTGTCCTCTTCCAGATTCTGTATCTGGAGCAATGAGGTGATGATAGCCCTAGATCTGTGGCCCTCAGAAGGTGCATGTCTCTATCCCTAAGATGGATTGATATATACCCAGAAATATAATGGGTGGTCACTACACTTCCCACACAGAACCATGGATGCAGCCCAAACACCACATAGTGTCGAGGGAGGGTCAAATCCCCACATGAAAGAATGATGTGGTTCAAGGTGATAATCATGTTGAGAGATGAAGAACCTCATTCTAGACACAGAAAGTTTACTGAGAAATGGCTTCATTCTTTAAAACAATTCTTGTACATTCTGGTCATTTAAAAAAGCTCCTGTAGGTCACAACTCAGAGGCAGTGTCATCCTAAGACACACAAAAGTGTTAGGTGTACCACACACCACAGCCCCAGAGGTGATAAACGCTTTGCTAACATGGTTTCTGCTCCTTGCTGGAATAAGGCCAAGGATGGGATTACTGTACCATGTGAGAGAATAGGAAACAAGGTCTAGGAAACTGACTTTTTATTCCTGGGTTCACCTGACTGCTATGTGGGAAGCCCAGTTTTGTGATCAGATACAATCCTTTATGGGCTAGTGTTGCTCTCCTTGTTTCAAATTGTGTACTAGAAGATGAATATGCAGTTCAAACTGGAAAAATAGAACGTGGTGCAAAGGCTCAGTCAGTAAAGGGCCTTCCATGCAAAACCTTGAGTTTTATTCCCAGAACCCACCTAAAATGTGTCAAGCATGGTGACACATACTTTTACTCCCAGCACCAGGGACGTGGAGATAACCAGATCACTGGGGCTCTGTGGCCAGCCAGCCTAGCCTACTTGGTAAGCTTTAGTTTAGCCTAGAGATAGGACAACAAAAGGTAGGGGCTAGTAATAGGGTTTATCTAGAAAAGGTGCTTGCCACCAACCCTGAACCCTTGATCTCTATCCCTGGAACCCATGTAGTAGAAGGAGAGAAGTGACACCCACATGTTGACCTCTAACCTCTGTGTATATGCTGTGGCACGTGTACCCCCTGACACAGAAAATCAATTATAGATGTAAAACAAAATCTATAATCCTGAAGAATGACAACCAAAATTGTTCTTCGGCTTATACACAAACACACACACACACACCACAAACAGAACAAATTCACTTTAGATTATCATATCTAAGGAGTCAGAGGAAATAAAATCAGGAGAAAAGTAAAATTTCCCAGAATTCATAGTTTCACCGTCCCTCAAAGCAAGTTCGGAAATGACGATGAGCCATGTCACAGGCTGTTTAGCAGCACCTACGTGTTCCTATCACAAAGTACCATCAATATCCTGTCTTAAAACACCTACTTCACTCTTAGTGTTAGACGCCAAAATAATGAAATGAATATCACTGGGGTAAAAATCAAATCCTCCATAAAGTTGGATGCTTCTGCAAGCTTGAAGAGTCTCTGTCTTGCGTTTTTCATCTCTTAGAAGTTGGTGGTCTAGTGGATTCTCCTCCATTTTCAAAGCCACTATTGTCCTATTTTCAACTGCCTCTCTGACTCTGTCTTGGCAAACTCTTAAGGTCCCTTATGTTTCTATTGTCTGCCACCCAACCCTGATAGTTGAAGGTGTCCCTCCTTCTCAAGAGCCCAAACTGAGTAAACTCTAAAAAGTAGTAAACTCTAAAATGTCACTTTCTCACCAAGGCATTTTCTTACAAAAGGTGTTACTCTTCTAGCCACACCTACTTTATGAAGACCACTAATAGATTTCCAGGCTAAGAAAGGATGTGTTTTATTGTCACTGGGCTTGGGTGAGTTGCGTGTGTGTGTGTGTGTGTGTGTGTGTGTGTGTGTGTATGTGTGTGTTGTGTATGCTTGGGTGTCTATCTGATGCAGAGAATTCCATAGTAAAAAGAATACTATGGCAGGCATGTATGGTCATTGTAAAACATATATCTCTTCTCTAATACCTAAGATTGTGTGGAGGAAGGATGCATACTGTATCTCGTGCTTTTACTTTTTTATATAATGTTAATACAGAGTCCATCAAGAACCAGGGGAAAGTGTGTGCATGTGAGCAGGCAGAACATGACAGCTTACCCATTGCCTTCCCTGCTAAGCCTCAGGGTAGCACAGTGCTTATTCATGGGCTCAATGACAACATGGCAGATGCACTGATTTTGAAGCCCCTTGCACACCCTGACAGATTCTGTCTCCTCACTGAAGGTCCAGTATCCTGAAGGTCTTTCTCCTCGGGCAGAGGTGGACAGACTTAGCCCTCAGGCTGCAGCTGGTACACAGACTTTTTTTCCTGAACAGTCTTATGGGAACCCAGTTGTGTATGTTTCCTTGTAGATAAATGGTGACTATTTTTGTGCTATAATGACAGGATTACACAGTGACAAAATAGTTCATACTCGAAGCGTCTGGGATATCTACTCTTTCCCTCTTTGTGGAAAACAAAGTTGGGGAGCCCTTCCTTCAGACAGGGGTAGGCTGGTAATTTCCTGTCATGCTGACACAAAATTTGAACTTGTGGACTGCTCTGACGTCAGCACCTACACATCTTTTGCTACAGTATCAGTACTAAGAAATTCCTGTTAGCAATCTTTTCACAAGTAGTGCTGGAATCAACTGATGTAAGCATAGATTGTTTAGGTTCCCTGCCCCAACTGTATTTACTGAGATAAATGGTACTCAGCTGTGGTGATTTATAGGAGCCAGTAAAAGCAGAGATTTGAATAGTGTAACTATATTCGTTTCGAAGTTTAAAAAGTTAAGATTTGTTTTCTGGAAACACAGGAAGCCATTTGATACTGTCACTGTGTCTAGATGAACAGGCATAAACATGGCACTTCTAGAAATTATCCCATAAATATCCATAAGAGCCCATGGGTGAGTCTGATCTGCTGCAGAGTCTTCGTTCTCACCTCCTGAGCCTCTCCCTTTGCTCAATAACATTCACTGGGCATAGACATAGCTGTGCCTAATAGCTGACTCTGATAGTCTAAGCTAACCAGGGCTGGATGGGTGGGTGCTCAGAGTTGCAGTTTGCCATAGGTGTCTGTCTGTCTCTGGCCATTGTGCTTGAGTTGGGTCATATTTGCACTGTCTACAGCTGCCCTGCATGCTCGGGCAGATATAGCACATCTCTGGGCGTAGCTGACGCTATGGCTGCAGGAGTTATTTTTCTCATTGCTATGGGAGAGTGCTTAGCAAAAGGAGCCCAAGGAAGGGAAGGTCCATTGTGCCTCATAGTTTGAGTTCATGGTGTTGGGGATCTCATAGCAGCAGGAATATGCGTCACCTGGTCACATTACATCTATAGTGAGGAGGCAGAGAGAGGTGAAATCAGGCCTTCGGATTACTTTCTTTTGTATTTATCCCAGGACTCCAGCCTATGGAACCGCACTGGGCACGTTTAGGAACATCCCTTGTTTGCAGGGTACTCACTGTGTGTTCCCAGAGGGAACATTTCTTTCTTTCTCTGGTGCCCCAAGCTCACCCTTAAGCATTACTTCACTTTGCTTTCTGTTTAAATGTGCTGCCAGCACCCGATTGCCCCAACTTCTCAGCCTCGCCTGATAAGGGTGATCTGCTGTTGTCGCTATAAGTAGATCAGCAGAGCAAGCCTGTGATCAGGTTCTGGGGGCTGCAGGCCCTCTCAGTCTCTGGCTGCTGTGATCACAGAGCCTGAAGAACGAGAGAGCCTCTGATGCGTTCTTATCAGGCTGAGCCTAATGTCAACCCTGTTAGAGGGCCTGCGTCCGGATCAGCCTGTAGCTTTGTTCTCAACCGTTCAGTAACAGCTCACTGGAGCAGAAAGAGCCCTGCGAATTGATATTATAAACTCGCATGCCTGTTTTATTCATTGCAGAGCGAACAGAATATAACACAAGTATTTATTTCTAGTGGTTAGAGAATGACATTTCTTTCCCCTTTCCCCATTGTTGTGGAATGCAGAAAACAACACAGGGCTTCGTGAACACAATTGCATTGAGAAGTTATTGCCAACTGTTCCTCGTTTCCATTATCTTCCACCCTCCTAAGCAGTAGATGTGTGTGTTGAATATGTATGTGTGCGTAATATATATTACATTCGTTTGGATGGTCTTAATAAAGAGTCACGGGCCATGGGATGTAATCCAATTGCCGCTAGTTGGGACTTCTATCTCCAGCTGTTCCCTTGACCCATCTACCCCTCCCCCTTTTCATTGAAAGTTAGGTTTTCTAGAAAAATTCATGAGACTTTGTCATGTTTCATTCATCCTTTGCTCCTGGGCATTCCTCACTGAAGGTCAGGAGCTATGAAATTTCTCTTTTAGTGCCTTTGCTTTGATATGGCACGGGCTGGGCAATAGAGAAAATGAAGTGTGGAAAAATGAAGTTACGGCAATGTCTTAAATGGCATGAGGGGCTGCACAAGACGGATCAGCAATGACTGTCTATTGTCTGAGCTGACGCATCTCGCACAAGGTGATCAAGGGAAGGGCTGGGCACATGAGTAGCTTCACACTTAGAGTGACATCAGCCTTGCTATTTTCCATGATTATGATGATGATGACGATGACAATGACAACGACAATGACAAGAGTGGTGGTAGTGGTGGTAGTAATAGTTAACTATGCCATGTAAAGGAGTTGGCATTTGACAATTGTTAACATATAGTGGTCACCTTCATATGACTTCTGTCAGCAAATGTTCAAGTGATAGCTAATCTGATCTGGGTGATACTTGTGGTCCAGGCACACTTTCCTAAGCATTCAATCAGCATTACTTAGTTTATTGAGCCAGCTATATCTCTATTGGAAAATTTGTTATTAACCTCATAAGCATAATGTGGACATTGAGTTGTACAACTGACTTACTGATTTCCCAGGCTCTATAAGAAATAAAACTGGGACTAGACCCATAGGTTAAGATGATTGAAGTATTAAAACTCCCACAAGCGGGTTATGACTTTTTTTTCCCAACTGTTCACCTGCTGCTAAGTCCCAAGGTCTTAGACAAATTCATTTGGCCATGTGTACAGACTACCTCCACAGCTACTCATTGTAAAACTAGCTTGCAAAGGGAAACCTTGGGGTGGTGAGTTGGCGAGGTGGGTAAAGGCACTTGCTGCCATGCCTGACAGTGAGAGTTCAACCCCAGGATCCAGGTAGTAGTATAAGAAAAGAACAAATTCATACACGTTGTCCTCTGACTGTCACATACGTACTATGACAGAATGCTCCTCAAATAAATAAATGTAACAGCGAAAAAGTATAAGCCTGCATAAAAATAGGAAACAAACACCTTATTCTAAGTGTGCTACTAATTAGTGGCTTTGCCCTCAAAACATGCACAACATTCACTCCTGGTCTGTCAGAGGCTACTCACAGCTTTGCAAGGTAAACAGTAACAAATGTGTGGGACTTGCCATAACCCCACATTCCTCAAAATGATTCTCCACTAGAGAAATAGTTATAGACAAAAACACATGCTCCGGGTCCTCTTGAGCCTTGATACATTCTAATACCAGTGTTTCCCAGAATGCGTTTTTGGAACAATCCCACTCTACTCATGCCTGCAGTCGGTCATTACAGCCTTGCTGTGAATCTTTACCTTTAAAACCATTTCTACCCCCAAGAAAGCTCACCACTGCTGTGGTCTGTCTTCTTCCCATTCATCATCATCAATGAATCCCACACTTTCTATCCATGTCTAAATCCAAATGACTGACCCCCATGCCCATAGTTCCTGATTCAGTGGGTCTTGGGTGGGCCCCCGAAATGAATAGTTCTTGAAGGAATCCATGTGAGCCCAATTTATGTTTTTCCCTTCCCAAGTAGAGCTAGACAGGCCCAATACTGAGTAACTAAATTCCCTTCTAGTACATCTCTGAGAATCCTCATGGTAAAGATCCTGAGACTCTCCTCTTCAGTTACTGTGTGGATTAACTGGATCTCCCTTTGCTGATGTGCACAGAGCTTGGACCTTCAGCACAATAATAACAACCCCATTTAGTACTTCCAGGAAAGGCTTTTGCCTATGGAGCCTGTGGGAATCAAAGTCCCAAATGATGCCTCCCCGGATCCTGATGCATCACATCTAGGGGTGGGATGTAAGTATGAACGCTCGGTTAGAAATCTAGATTAACCCAGACCAAGTGATAGGCAGTCAGTCGTTACCTGTTTATTCCACAAGTGTTTATCATAGGTATCTATGAGCCAGGTGAGACTTCGTGATATGGTGAATATGGTGAACATAAGTCCCAACTCCATGGAGATGGTGACATACAGAACATAGCACATTTAAGTACACGAATGGTGAATGGTTGAGCCATTACATGGGAGTCAATGAAGAAGCAATAATGAGACAAGAAGACGGGCATCATTTGTCAGAAGACTTGGAAAGATGACACTAGATGAAATAAAGGTAGAAAAAAAGTGAATAATCTTTAATCTCAATGTAACACAAATTTTTGCTGATGTTTTAATGTTTACTTAATGGAAAACTTTGATGTGTCAGCCAGTACATTAGTTTTTATTGAGGGTCTATATTATCCAAAGCATACTTCTCTTTAGTTATCAAATATTATTTCTCATCTCTGTGACAATGTACCATCTTCACATTATCAAGCACGTAAAGTCCCCAGAAAACTCAATAGTATACAAGGGGTATCGCCTTTCCTCCACTGCATCCTACAAACTCTGGTGTGTTTGAAGGCCTCAGTAGCAAAAGCCTGTGTTCATAATCTTAAAGACCTAGTTTTGTTTTTGTTTTTGTTTTTGTTTTTTCTTTGTTACCAGTCTACTAGTTTGTACTATGCTGCGCTCATTACCTTACAGATTTAGCTATATGGTCAACTCCACTGGGGGGGAGGGGCTGGGTATCTGGAAGTTTAAAGTTTTCAGTTGACTCTAATATGTGCTCCATGTTGGGTGCCAGCAACTATCAATGGTACAAGATTAATAGGTATCTGGCTGCTGGTCAGCTGGACTCTGGTTGAAAACACATGTGTAGAGGGTGGCTGTGAACCATGCACTTGAATGGTGCATCTCTGAGAAACAAGAGATAGGAAATTCACTGAATGGTCAGGCAGAAATATGCTGTAGAATCCACACAAGGCATGGCTGTTTTCTAGCTGTGTGATTTGGGCTGACATACTGGAGTGTTTGAGATAGATAGCACTGTTAAGAATCAGTGTCTTCTCTTTCATAAATACCATGCTCAGTCAAAGACCATGAACTCAATTTCAAGAGGTAAGGAAGGACAAGATTTCTCATGTATCTAACAACTACTGTTAGATTTCCACTATAGAAAAGGAGAAGAAATTAGTGTATTAAAAAACAAACAAACAAAACAACAAGCAGGGCTATAGTTATGCATTTAGGAGTCAGAAGCAGGCAGATCTCTGACTTCGAGGCCAACCTGGTCTACAGAGTGAGTTCCAGCCAGCCAGGGCTACACAGAGAAAGCTTGTCTCAAAACAAACAAACAAACAAAAACAAAAACAAAACTACAGTAACAAAAACCCCATCTCTTCAACTAGGGTGTGGTGGCACATGCCTTTAATCTCAACCTTTTGGAGGCAGAGGCAGACTGTTAGATCTCTGTGCTTTCAAGGGGCAGAGTGGTCAAGATAATGAGTTCAAAGCTGGCCAGGGCTACATAGTGAGGTCCTGTCTCATAAACAAACAAACAAACAAACAAACCCCAAACCCACTCCTCTACAGTGGAGGATAGTAGCACTCCCTTTCATGCATGTTCTTAGGAAAAGAAAAAAAAAACTTTCAACCTGGTAAATACTTGTTCTGATTCTTGGGCTGATTCTCAGTGATTTCAAACAGGAGGAAAGGAAGTGAAACGTGGCTGCTTCCTGTCTCCCCTCTGAGGAGCGGAGCCCCCAGCTCTCTTTCTTCTCTCCTTGCCCTTTCTGTCCTATTAAACCCCCAATCTGAAACAATTGCTCGTGCTTTGTATTCCGTGGAGCTGTAATATTGCCCAGCTATGAGCTCTCTGCAGCAGTTTGTTAACCGAAATGGGAAGTGACAGATTCAATAAAAGGAAATCTCTGTGCCGAGGAAGCAGATATTATTCCCCTCTCACTCTCCTGGTCTCTCGTTCTCAGACGACTCTGTGCCCGGAATCCACAGACTCTTAGCTTACGGACATGCTGAGGTTCCCTATTGATCCATGTCCAGTTAATTTGATCAGAATAGAGACTTTTATTCCCTGTTGTCCCTTCCTGTAGTGCTTAACTGATGGGATGGAGCACCCTGGAGACACCCCCAGCCCCCGCTAATTGTTAAGAAAGAAGAACAGAGGAAGGGGACCTGGGCCCATTCTGTGGGAGGCAATGGGTAACAGTGTGGCTTTTATAAGGGTTCTGGGGAGTCAAACACATTCTTGGGCTTAAGTGACAAGTACTTTACGCAACGAGCCTCCTCTCCAGCCCTGTTTGAACATTTTTTGGTGTAAAAGTAGAAATGATGACATTGATAACAACAACTAGTGATGTGGAACCCCTGTTAAGTGCCACCAAGTGGCCCAAGTGCCTGTTACCCTTTGCTTCAGAAGAGATACTATGATTATCCACATTGGGTCATAAAGAAAAGACTTACTGAAGGTCTCACATATAGGAAATCTTCTCTGAAGACCGTCTGGTATTTTGAGCTGAGTGAAGGCTTGTTCTAGTTTGTAAGACATAATAAGAGATGGTCTCAAAGCAACATGACCCAGTTGCTCTTGTCTTAGTATCATGTCTTAGTATCTGCAGCATCACAAGCAAGGCAGACATCTTGAATGCAAACCACCATCCTGCGACTCCAGCTTTAGATGTTCATCTTGATGGCTACACTGACCACTTTGCAGTGCAGGCTGTTTTCTGTAATGGAGGCCATTGTCCATACACTGGATCATTTTCCTGGGCTGCCCCTGCCTTGGCTCCATCCCTAGACCACTACCCATCTCTTCTCCATCTCCACAGGGTTATTGCTTCCAGAATAGCATGTGTAGTTCCCTGGGTTTCTCTCTGCCTATGCTTCAGTTTCTCTGTCTCCTCACTTCTCCATCTTCCTCTCTCCATTTCTTTGCCTCTCCCTTCCTCTCCTTTCTCTCCCTTCTCCTTTTTCCTTTTCTCCCTCCCTCCTTCTCTCCCTGTAAGTTGGTCTAGGGAAGGAGCTCAGACTCTCCTGTACTTCACCATTCCTTTAGTTGCTCCATCATTCTGCATACACTTCATAGACTGCCGCTCAGATTCTGCGCTGGTCCCATGTTCTCTGATGAGAGTTCCTCATGAGATTATCAACTCATATCTGGATACTGGAAGTTATTTCTCCACCTCCCTCTCACAGGCAGAATGGATCCTTTATTCTCACAGAGCCCGAGGTAGAAAGGACAGGCTTTCATGAATCACCAATACAGTCATCTCCCAACATTAGGATAGATTGACAATCCAGAACTAAATTCAGAGACATTCCATGGCGCTACATAAAGTAGCATGTCCTCTCCATGGAACCTTCACCCATCTGCCTCTACTTGTAACCAGTATAAGTAATTCTTATACTGGGCTGTCACAAAGAACAGGTCTATACATGTTGAGTATAAACACATTTTTTTTCTTCTTCTTCTTCTGATGGTGGATGTTTTGTTTTGGAGACAAAAGTGTCTCAAGTTGCTCAGGCTGACTTTGAATTTATTATCCTCCTGTTTCAGCCTCTTTGAATAGCTAGGAATATAAATCTCCCCATCAGACATAATGTAAACAAGTTACTTTAAAAAAAGTGTACTTTTTTTTTTTTCAATCAGGAATTGATGAAACACGTGAACACAGGGCCTATGGAAACAGACACAACTGTCTTTCTACCCTGGTAGCTCTAGCCCCCATACAGTTTGCAAAGTTACCTGAAGGTGTTTCTCAGAAGGAAAGCAGGTCCTGTGAATATAAGGTGGGGCTGCTAATTCTCTGTCTTAGGTTGGGGCTTAATATGCAAATTTTACAGGGTGAGACAACTCCTGGAATCTGTGTTTGACAGCTTTGGCTTCACCCTAATCTCTCTGTGTTTAGGACCCCTTTTGTCTGCTTCTCTTTGGGGGTGTAGCCTAACCAGGATTCAATGAAGAGACTTGTCACGTGTCTGTCCAGCTCAAACCTTTCACCATTTGGATTTGTATCTGAAGCTACTGAAATCATTGCCTGTACCTGCTCCACCCTTGCTTGTCTCAAAAGGCCAGGGCAACAGTGGGCTGACCTGCCCTTTGCCCTAGAGTCCTATTTGGTCAGATTGAATTTTGAATATGGAAAACTTTTACCTCTACATCTTCCATAGCATAAGAAAAGATGGTTCTTGTATTACTCTATGGAGTTTAGAGATTGCATGAAATAGCTATTGTCGTTCTCATTCTCATTCTCTCTCTCCCCCTCCCTTTCTCCTCTCTCTCTCTCTTTTTTCCTCTGTCTCTCACCTTCTCTGTATTTCTCCTCTCTTTCTCATCTTCTCTCCCTATAAACTCAGACAAAGAAGCCTCTAGAACCCCTCACCAGCTAAGCACTGACGTTTTTCACGGCTCATTTGATTTGCCTTGCACCTGTGTCGACATTTTGCGTGTATGGAAACAATGAGTGAATGTCATTCATCTTTCACAGCTGTTCGCCATCTTTTAATCTGAGACAGGGTCTCTTTAATAACTCTGGATCAATCCTATTGGCCCATGCCAGCTGGCTTATAAGCCACAGGGCTACCCATGTCTCTGCCTTTGTAGTGGTGAGATTACAGCACACAGCTTTTTACATAGGTTCTCCAAGGAACCAAACTCAGGTTCCTCTGCTATGTGGCAAGTACTCTACCCATTGAACCAACTCCTCCTTCCCTAGGCATTGTTTTTGCTTTTTTTTTTTTTTTTTTTTTTTTTTTAAGCATTGGAATAAGACTTGTCCCCACAACCCGATGCTTGTCTTCAGTCTTTTCCTCAATGACTCTCTAGCTAGGCAGCAAATACAGATTCGTGATATTTTGTCAGGGGGACCTTGCTCCTGCTCCTGTTCAGTCATCTGAATTTAAGGGGATCCTCTACGCCTCAGTGTTGAGTGGCGCACCCAGCTCACTCCGTGAAGAACTTGGTCCACACAACAGCTCTGAATAGGGCCAACTGTAATGTGTCTTGTCAGGTTCTCCCAGCCTTTTGTTTTTCTGAACACTTGAATAATATGCCTGATTACCATGGCAAATGCTGTACCCAGTACAAGCTTGGAATCCTTGCCTAATTAACCATGTCTAACAGGGCCTGCTGCCCTGTCCCCTTCTCCTCCACCAGCACAGAAGTGAGGATTCTTTTATCTTTCTTCAAAATTGACTTGCTTTCCCGACCTTCTAGTGGCTTCTGCCTTATCTGTTTACCTCCCGTGCCTCTGTAAGACTGTTAATTTTCAGTGGCACCTCCTATCTGCGAGTAATTAACACATCGAACATTGAAGAAAGAGCTCTGCTTTATGCAAAATGCTAATGGAGGGATTTTTTTTCCTCCTCTAATTATACCACTGTATTTTACTGATCTACAGTGACCTAAAAGGATCTTTCCATTTCTTCCTTGTGCCCCTCCCATGTCATTTCATTTTATTTTTTCCTTTCTGTTATTTTTTATCAGGAGAGCCACTACAGTTTGGGGACCATTTGGGCAGCAGAATATGAGATCATTACAGTCAGGGGCTGTCACTTCTCTGTTCAGAGCTCCTAAAGTAACATGAGTGTATTTGTTCTCACTCTTCTTGTTCGCCGTTGGACAACTCTTTGTTAGATTTGTTGATCAGCTGGGGATGTGTGCTCTCCCTGGAATCTAAATATTCTGCCCTGGTAATTACACAGATGGGGCCCTTCCACAACTCCTTCCACGGACTGCTGAAATCCTAGCAGATTGTCACTAGCCTCTCATACTGTTAGAGTTTAGGGCAGAGGAACCCTTGCCTCCTCCAAGCAGACCCTGGATGTATTTATTGCCTTCTGCTTAGGCTTAGGACACAGGCTGTAAGGGATACTGGTTCAAAGCGCTGGAGCTCTGTGGAGGAGCTCTGTGGTTACAGCAATAAAAACAGGAGCAAAGAGAACAGCTTCTGTGAAGGACTCTGGCTGGAATAATGATAGAATCGTCTGAATCGATACGTCTCTTGTCAGACGCACGTCTGATGTTTGAATCAACCAGGCCTTTCTGCAAGAGATTTTCTCAAGAATATTGAATTATTTATTATTTGTACCCCCTTCCTTTCTGATGATTTTTTTTTCCCTCTGACTTAGTAAAATTTGTTTTTCATGCTGCTGGTTTCAATGTTGTCTACTCTTTGATAAATAGCAGTAATTGGGCACATAGCAGAAGTCGTGTAAAAATGTGCCACTTCAATTACATCCAGAGAATTTTTTTTCTTATATTGATTTTTTTCTTATAAGATCTAGTCTCTATAGCCCATAGTGCTGAGTATTTTAAAGAAGTATTCTTTGTCTGCGAGTGTCAGCATGCCCCCATGTGTCTTTTTTTTTTTTTTTTTTTTTTTTTTTTTTTTTAATGTGATTCTTCCTTTACTCCATGCTGTATATGCCAGGGCCTGGGCGATGGTGAGCTATGCCTGACCAGTCTTGCCAGTGCTCTCTCACCTGGCTGCTGCCCAGACTTGCCACTAAGTGTGACAACCCAGACTTGTGTTTCATGTACGGAAACAGTGAAGACAAAGAAGGTGACTTTTTCGAACTAGTGTAGTAAAAATTGCAAGACAGGGATCCTACGTTAAAATGGGAGATGAAAAGTAAAATTAAAAATAGAAACGAGACGTGTGCATTATTATTAATAATTTAGTATATATATGATATTCAGTGTTTCTCACATTGAAACAGGTCTTGTTTAAGACTCTGACATCACAGGCATTTGTAGTCTGTGTTTCCGGCTAGCCTAGTCATTGGTTTCAGAGAGTTGACTCTCTGGATTCTGGGACCACAAGCACACTGCTCCCCAGTGTTAAGTCAGAGCCTGTGTATGTGCTGATCATGGGTTGGACACGGAGACATTTCCTGGCACAGCCAAGGTTTATAAGGTAGGCATCTGATGTTGGACAATTTTGAAATAACTGCTTGGAGTGACCAGAATCTATACGCTGTGACATAAGAGAGGGCTGCTAGCCTGGGAGAGTACTAAGGTTCCAGAGACTTGAAGCACATTCAGAATCCAGCTGCAGCTTCCCACTGGCCTGGGGACAGCCTCTGCTAATAGGCAGTTGTACAAATAACACCTGGGCACTGGGCCTTTTATAGCTCAGAGTTTCTGAACAGTTACATTTTGCTGTCACCCGTATGTATTTTCTTGAGGAGTGAAATACCATGGGGATGTGAATTACACTTTTAAGGGTGTGTAAATAGTGGATTTTGATTTAAAAGCAAAACAAAACAATGTTTTGAAGAGCAATTGAGGACTTCAAAGGCATTTACAGGTAAGGTACGCACGCATATTATTTAACTCTACCCCCAGTCCCTTAAGCTGTATCTGTCTTATCTTCTTCAGAGACTGGAGCAGAGCATCTAAAGCATCTGAGTTTGATAAAGGAGTCAGACTCTAAGTTATTATGCCGCAGGTGATGAGTCTGGGACTTAAAGAGACAAAGAGAAATCAAGTTGCTGTTAGCTTCGGCTATGCCTCTGGACTGGACTGTGTTTCTCTCTCTCTCTCTCTCTCTCTCTCTCTCTCTCTCTCTCTCTCTCTCTCTCTCTCTCTGTGTGTGTGTGTGTGTGTGTGTGTGTGTGCGTGCGTGCCTATCTCTTGGATAAAAGGCCCCTCTCCTCCCTAGTGGGCTGCCAGGCTCAGCCTTCAGACACAGCCTTATTGTCTTAGATTTCTTTTCCTATCATGTAGGTGTCTATACCACGCCACCCACGCAGGAGAGCCAGTGAGCTGTGAAATATATTCATTGTTAGAGTACCCAGGAAATGGCGGCAGGCATTCGCAGGTAATAGCGTAGGACAGGCAAGGGAGACCGCCAACATTACCGGCATTATTTCGGTTGCCTTTTTCATTATAGGTTCGGGAAATAGGCAGCAATTCGATTATGGCATGATTTGGGGTGGAATTGCTTGCACCCCTGACCCCATCCCTGAGAGATTCAGGGAGAAGTCAGCTCAAATAAAGTTTATAGTGCATTAACTGGACCAAGCACAGCCTCACCCTACAGAACGTGATTTCTCATCTTCCAGTGGTTTGTAACTGCAGCGCAGATCTATCTGTACCTCAAGGCACAGGGAGGATTGGCTGAGATGTATAGGAGTGAGCAGAGGCAACCAATGGCATGCAAACCCCTCCCCTTCCATGTGCAGCTCTGGGCTCCTCGGCAGCTCTCTGTGGCAATGTGATTAATAACACAGAGACATCCTGCTTGTTGGATTATTAATTTCCCGTCCTCCTTGCCTTATTTTTTTTCTTGGTACATATTTCTGATGCTTTTCTTCTGCCTGTTTGCTTTTTTTGCCCTTTGCAAAGCTTTGCCATCCCTCCTTTCCCCTCCTGTAGCCCACCCTCTTGCCCATGGAGCAAATCTTTAGCACGTAACACTGACACCGGCCACTCAACTTTTGTGCCTGCTTGCTTCACATTTGGGGTGAGTGTATTGTTTCCACTGGGGAACTGTGGTTCTAGAAGAGAGAGAGAGAGAGAGAGAGAGAGAGAGAGAGAGAGAGAGAGAGAGAGAGAGAGAGAGAGAGACTCTTCTATATTTGATTTTGGCCTTTTGTTAGGGGTGCTTTACAAAGCAAGGCTAGTTAGTGAAAAACTGACCCCCCTGATCTCTTTCTAAAGTAGTCCCGGCTCTTGTCAGTTCTGCACACTGAGAGTACACTCTGTAAAAGACAGAAAGAGGAAATAAAAAGGAATTGCAGCCGGCAATTGCAGAGCTGTTGTTACTCAGAGATACTTGGGGTGACTGAGCCTCAGCTGACACTGGATGTAAGGAGTGGAGGAATGGAGAGTTTGGAGGCTTTCATGGAGCCTTAAGAGATGTGGGGGTACTTTGCACCAAAACTTCCATCAGCAGCTGTACCCGTGGGCTACCTATTTTATGTTCATGCTTGGCAAGGAAACGAGTGCTTGATGCTGACTGGAGACAGCAGGACAGACCATGTGGTTCAGCTTCTTGTGTTGATGTGGCATCTGTTAAGGGGGGATTGGGGGCGTCTCTGATTTGCTGACCTGCTCATGTGGCAGGTCTCATGAACAGCAGTAGGAGAGCAGACAGGACTTCTTCCTTCCCACATTTCAAGGGGCCTTACTTAAGTGCCTCTAGCTCTCTCTGTTTTCTTTCTTCCCCCTCGTCTGGTAAATCAGGATAATTTGCAGAGACCAGGATGGATCTCATGTAGTTTGCATAAGCTGCTTTTACCAGCATACAGAGAATACTTTTTAAGGAAAACTTGTTTTTTATGTTGTTCTTGTTGGTTTTTTTTTTTTTTTTTTTTGGTTTGTTTGTTTGTTTGTGTTTATGTTTGGTTATTTTGTTGGTTTTTTTCCCTAAGAAATCTCTTAAATGAAAATCCTTAAAAGTGCAGACAGAACTGATTGTTCCTTCATTTATATAATAAGTGGAAGGCAGAAAAATAATCTCCTAAACTGATCATCCCTTTGACTTATTTTGAGGGTGTGTATGTGTGCTTACCTGTGTATGAAATATTTGAAAATTCTTCAGTGAATCCCCAGGAACAAGAATATTTCTATTTTTTTCCATTAAAAAGAAAAAAAAAAAGCACAAAGAAAACACGCATGAGTCCCCTTGTGTAACTGAGGTTAGCAGTGTCCTGAAGAATGTGCAAGGGGTGAGGGTTTGTATGTCTAACCCCACTCAGAAGGTGTGCACTGTTTGTCTGTCTAGTGCCTCTGTCTACATCACCTAGCAGAAGAAAGACATGCCCTTATGAAGCAGGGCAACATTCTTCCTTTGCCTGTTCAGAGCTATAGTGTTACTAACATAAGCAAATAAGGAGCCACTTGGTGTTAGCTGAGTCTTTACGTGAGATCCCAGGCTAATTTTTGATTCAGGTTCTTGCTCTTCCTTTTGAAGTAACAGGTGTAATTTTTTTTTAAAATGGTTGAGACAGTGAGAGGTAAAATTAAAGAGGGTAACATGAAGACTGACTGTCAAATCTAGACAGATAGGATGCTTAGAAGTTTGGGCATAGTCTAAATATGTTGGAAATAGCACTTAGTACAGTACAATATGCTTTGCTTCTCTGCAACTATCATTTTGAAACAAAAATATTTTTAATATATCTGTAGTGAGGGATGACTTTCTGTTAATATTATTTTGAAGAGAGGCATATATCTAAATTTATATATACATATATGCACATATATTTATCCATACATATGTATACACACATACAGACACACACATACATATACTGATGAGAACTGGTCTTATTTGAGCAGTTAAAGTATAACATTTATGTTTTAAAGAATGTTTTTTAGTATTTATTTTTATTGTATTTTTATTGATTTTGCTTTGTGTCTTCTTATGTTGGGAGAAGGACACAGTGTATGTGAGGTAGTCAGAGGACACCTTGTGGAAGTTTTCTTCTACTGTGTGGGTCCCAGGGATCGACTCAGGTCATTAAGCTGGTCAGTAAGCATCATTACCCACTGAGGCAGCTGGCCAGTTCAAATGATCATTTTTTATTGTATATACAGCATGCTAAAATTCCAATATTGTCTACTGCTTTGTTTTTAAATTTTGAGTTAGTGACACAGGCTTGAAGAGAGAAAGAGATCTGGGATTGCTTTCCCTGTGACTGTTTATAAACCTTCCAGGGAGAAACCATCATAGTGGTGAGGGACAGTCCATCTCACTTTTAAGACCATAAGAGTTCAGCTCCTCTTATTTTTTTTCTCTGAGGGGGAAGAAGGGCTAGGAGAGAGAGAGAAACCAGCTCAAAGCCTATTTTGTACTTGAAAAAGATCAAGGCAGAAGGGCCCATCTCTCAAGGACCTAAAATTACATTGGTTACAGAGTGAATCACATCTGGGCTTTAAATACCACCTCAACCCTGCACTCTTCCTTTGTTTCAAAGTTGCCTAATGTTTTTTCCTGGTAACCTGGGCTCCCCTTCATTCTGTTACCAAACTCCTCCAGATAAGAGTTGGAAAATTGAAGCTGGTAGAGGCCTGGTCAGGGCCTTTGGAAAACAACCTGTATAAGTAGACTGGGTAGGTGCTTTATATGTTAGGAAAAGACCCTTGTCCATCTTTAAAGAAGCCTCTCTTGAATTGGGACAAGACACTACTTTGTAATTCTTAAATTATACCCTGTTTTGTTTCTATCTTACACGTACCTTATACAGATTCAGAAGTAATGCATCCCTTCCTCTGACAGACCATAAAGCTTCTTTCTAGGTTCTCCTGTGTTTATAGAAATCAGACCAATTGTTTATTGGGAGAGAGACCTGTGAGGTAAAGTCCTATTAATAGCCAGGCTTATCTCACGGGGGCGGAGGAATAATCATTTTAATATGCTCAAGAAAAAACCAGCCTGCTGCTGTTTCTCTACCCTTGCCTGGTTTGGGTCCATACTTTGGGAAGGCAAGCACAGCCACAAAGGCCTCTTATAGAAGTGATTACAGAGACGTGATTACCACAAATTGAGTCTTTTCTCTGCTTGACAGTGATCCAGGCATTGTCCCCCCACTTAATCCTTTCCAGCAATTTGCCTACCTCTGCTGCTAACAAGAGGTGATTGGAGAGGAGTTTTGAGTCTCCACTTAACATCAGCTCCAGGGCACGGGTGGGTTGGCCTGTCTAACCATTAACGGGGCCACCTCACCAGCTCCTTTAGCTAATGGGAGTTTTCAAACACCAGCTTGAGTTTTAAGCTGTTTTCTGGTTCCCTGTGCAGTAGGACATAAACAGAGAGAAAAGAGGCCCTTCTCTTTAATACAGCCAGATAGGTCCCAGCAAAGCAAGACTCACTATCACTAGGGGCCTCCTTGGTCCCTTGGCTAATATTTTTGCTAAGGCAGACATTGGCCTATTATCCCAGCACTTGGCAGGCAGAGGGGAGAATGTGACCAATGTCAGGTCAGTCTGGCTTAGAAATCCCTTTTCTCCAAACAAAACAGACATGATACAACAAAATCAAAGATGTGTATCATTTCTCTTACTCCTCCTGTTGGTTGTATTTAGCACAGTCACACTACACAAGTGCTTAAAAAATACATTATTAAGTCTTTCTGAGGACAGTGTGAGTTATGACAATAGGTATCTAATGGTAAAGATCAGATGTTGGAATCAGAAAAAACCCCAGTTTCTGAGTGCTTGTACAACTACAGATGAGCGTTTTTATTTGTTTTGGGTTTGCCTGGAGGGCAGATCATTTCCTTGCTCTGAACATCGGTCCTGACCATCTTTGTAATGTGCCATTGCAAGCGGCCAGCATGAGTAGCAACTGCAGTGACCTTGCACTGCTTCTGTTTCCCCACCAACCCCAAACAAATGACATAAGTGTTGTTCTTCACACCCTTGCTCCTTTGCAAAACTTCACTGCATCAGAGGACTATACTGTTTTCTTTGTTGTGTCCTGGAATATACACACTTGTAAAAAGATGTTTGGCAGTAGAGAGAAGCCCGTTTGGGAACTTCAGGGAAACTGAAGGAGGGGTTGCTTTGTCTGGAGTCTCACTAAAATAATAACAGGAGTATTTTCTTCTGCACTGGTGTCACAGGAAAAAGGGGCTTGGTAGGGAGGTACATGCCAGCACTGCATTTACCCCTTCTCAGCCTGCCTGACTTTTTGGGGCTTGGGGGGTCAGTCCTTCTCTTGGGGACTTTCTCCTGTCACCCTCTTCTCTGGAAGACTCACCTTTCAAAGGTCAGTAAGCAGCCTGTCCAGCAAGCAGCCTTTCTTCGCTCTACCAAGGTCTTAGATGTTTCCTTTATAACACTACAGTGGTCTGACATCTACATGCATGTACACCATGTTTTTGTCTGCTACCCTCCCAGAAGTTTCACGTGTCCACAGGATTTCCTGTATCTCTTCTCTTGAACTCTTAGAACCCAGTTCAGTGCAGTATACAACGGGCCAACAGGAAGTCACTACTGTGGGTAGACAATGAGAAGATAGGCCAAAGTTGTCCTGTAAATGCAGCACACAAGGAAAAGTGGGTAGATATGGTTGTATGTCTCTTGAGGAAGGTATAGTCTTCACTGTTAGACAAAGGACAGTAATGGAGTAAAGGCCACATGTTCCACTTCCCTGTTCCCCTAGACTCTACTTTGTAGAGTGGTGCTTATCTGTTGTGTATTCTCCAAGAGTCTTGCTGTACAGTTCACACTAACCTTGAACTCCTGATCGTTTTATTTCTGCCCTGTAAATACTAAGATTATAGGTGTTGGAAACCATGCTTATCTCCTGGACCTTATTCTCGGGGCTCAAATTTACTTCCTCCTTCCCTTCTTCCCTCCCTCCTTCAATTACTTCGCTGTGTGCAAGCACCCTCTGGCAAACTAGTGAGTTCATCAGCAAATGCAAGATGCAGGAATGCACTGTCTTTGGGGAGCTTATATTGCAGCCTTGTGTTTGTCTACTAACTTTCTACCCTGTTATTCTTGAGCATTTCTTGGCCAAGGTCCATCTATTAGGATATTTTGTCTCAACACTCAGTTCAGTTCTTTATAGAGTCTGTGCTTAGGAGTAGTTGACTAACTGAATTCTCCAATATTTGTTTCTGATTTTCCACTAACACTATAGAGCTGATGAGTCCAGCACACTCAACTATGTCTTGATGAATAATAACCCTTTGGGTGAGTGTAGATATTCTAGCCTTGTGTCTTTTCACATAACAGTTCCAGGTTTGGGGAGGAACTGATTGGTTTTGGTTATCTATTCCCAAAGGCCAGGTTGCTACAGTTCACTGAAGGAAATATTTTGAACAACTTACCTGGGAATTAAAAGGGTACTGAATCATTTGGTGCCATTTGATCTCATTAAAAATGGAGAGTTTGGTGAATGATGAAAGCATTGGATTTTAAATTCTATGACCAGACTCCACATTTGAACCCCAAGCTGTCCAATGGGTGGATGGATGTTCAGATGTCAGTCAATTGACTTTTTCCAGTCTTGGCTTCCTAGTTTGTTGGAATCACTCCTAGAATGTCTTGAGCATTCTGTTTGGGGAACATGCCTGGGATAGAACCAGCATGGTTTCTAAGAATTCCAGTTAGCTCAGTTTTGGGACTCAGTTCCTGCAGAAATCCTCCAGGTCTCTAGGGATGCCTGGTAACATCGCACAGGTCTGTTTTAGGACAGACCTAAATGTCTGTGAAACAGACATTTAACCCTTGGGAAATTCACTTCTCTTAATTCAGGTACTTATTTTAAACACAGGGGAGGGCTGTGGCTCATAAGGTGTGTAGAAGAGGGGTGAAGTTAACTCCCTGAGAAGAAGCTAATCTGCTACCCAGCTCATCAGGTCTGCCTGAAAGGAGAGAATGCCTCTGTGGGTTCAGCTACTGCCTCCAGAACACCTACTGAGATATATAGGATGGAACTTCTTAAAGGTTTCCCTGTTTCTGGCTAGGTTTCAGAAGGTTTTGCAGAGGACCAAATGCATGTTCTGGAGTTTGATTGATCTGGTCAGTGTTAGAGCTCCTCTATGCCGCCGTTTGAAAGTGAAAGCTGCCAGATACACGTATAAATAAATGATGGTAATGATGTTCTAGTAACACTCACAGAACAACAAAGAGTGAGCTGACCTGATCCTTGGACCATAGTTTAAGATCCTTGATTAATACACATGGACTGAGTCCATGACAACAAATACATGGGTCTTGTCTCTGACGGTGGGTATTGATATTAGATGATGGGAAATGACTACAAATGTAAGTGGAGTTGGAATAGGATATTGAAAAGTACTGAGAATTAATAACTAACACAACTGGAAGCTGTTTTGGAAAGGTCAGGGCTGAGCGTGTCGTCAAGGAACTTAAGGAATAAATCTAGTGGAAGGGAAGAAGATGAGAGATACACTTGCCAAAGGATACTGCACCACAATAAAGAAAGAGCATAGGGAGATAAACCTGGGAATACAGTTGGGGCAAACAGCACAGTCAGCCTGTCTCAGCAGACTGCATCCTGGATTGTCCTAAGAGGCCTATCAAACCTTGTGTTTCTAATCTGCCTTTTGAGGAGCTTTGGATTTGCATCACACTTGCAAAGACAGTATTGTATGTCCCAGTCTCCCATGCATCCCACACTCTCTGTTGTTCACATTTATCAGTAAGGGGCCTTTATCATATGTCATGAGCCAGCAGTGTTACACTGTTGCTGACTAATGTGCTATGCATCAAACACTTACCTTTATACATCTTCCTTCTGCATCCCAGGATCCTATCTTGCATTTCCTGTTCTGGCCCCTTGGTTTTCTCTGGCCTGTTCTTGTCTTCAGATTGCCCTTGTTTGTGGTGATCATTGCAGTTTTGAGGAGTACCATCTGGGGTTTCGTAGGGTGACCTTCCATTGGGAGTCCACCTGATGCCCAGGGTGGTCTTGTGTTCTTTGGATAAGAAGACCACAGAAGTGAGGGAAGTGGTACATATTTTTAGAGCAATTTAGCAGCTATGATGTTTGTCCTGATCATTGTCTGAGTCCTGAGGGCTGTTTCTTCCCAGACAGATTGACTCTCTCTGTTGCGTTTCTTGCTGTCTCCATTGAAAGAAGGTCCCTATGAGTACTCTTTGCTGAAGGTATGAGAAGACATGACTGATTTTTTTTTTTTGAAAGGGCATCTATATATGTGGGAATAGACAAAAGAAACTTGGCCAATGACAGAACATTTTCTGTTCCACTAGGCACTTTGAGGAGTGGGGGGCACATAGAGAGTGCTATGAGCATGACAGGGCTTGACCTCTGACTCCTGGTCACTGACCTCCAGATTCAGTGAGATATGGGGAAATAATTGATCTCCTCTCTGGTATCTTTTTGGTACATGCTAAATTACCATGGCATGGAAGGGAAATTCCAGAAGTCCCATATCCCAGGACCTACTGATATACTGCAGGGCTGTTTCATCTTCCTTATGCTGCGGTGCTAGAATTTTCCAAGTTCATAACCATGAGGCAAATGCACTACCCTCAGTGGTGCAGGATTCAGTGTTTACCCTTTCCCATTTATGCTATGTTTCATGTATATCCTTCTCTCAGACATGCAGCTCCTATGGAAAGGTGGGAAAGGAATTCCTGCCCATCAAACCCAGGATGAGTGAGTCCCCTTCCCAAGCCCAATGGACCCTAGGCTTTTTTCTCGTGTCAGACTACGAGAAGGATAGAACCAGAGACAAAAGGACACTGTCGGCATGTTATTAATGTTAAAAATTGTTGACATTCCACGCAGTATGTTTTTCTAATTAGAGCTGAGCCGTGGAGTACTATTCCCATAATCAACATGGGAATGAAAAACTCAGCAAAATTTCATGTATTTGCAATGAAACTGCTCCCCGGCAACATAAAAATGGCTTTTATAACATAAAGGCTGTAATTAGAATAAGTCAAATCAGTTGGAAACGATTAAGGCCAGAGTCGGCAAAGCTGCCTTCTAAATATTTGTCTGGAGATTAGCCTACTCCTGCAGCCTGGAGAAGCGTCTTTGATTTACTCATATGGCTCAACATGGCAAAGATAATTTTGCAACAGGCAAATGAACCCAGATTTAGATGTGCTTGCTGGTCTTTGCCTCAACCTGACAGGAGGCAGCCCATTGGAAGAGAAGTCAGAAAAAAAATGAATATGGGGTCACATTAGACAAATTGCTTTAAAAAAAAAAAAAAGAGGCAGTACCACGATCATCAATTTAAATTCTTTTCAAATATACTGGGTCTTTGAAGCTTTTAGAATGCACTTTAAAAGTCCACGTGGAATAATTTTCTAGCATGTCAATGCGACAGTTGATGTGCGTCTCATTGTATTTAAAATTATAGTTCTGGGATGAGACTCAGTGCTTGCTGCTTGTCTGACATCAGCTATTAAAATACAAGTAAATCTTGGCAGGTGGAAATTTAAAGAAGAAAAGATTACATAAGAAAATTCAGAATTGTTAATATTAATTTGCTAAACACGGGGATATTGAGTATGGAGAATTCTCCAGCCCCTCCAATAAGATGCTGAGATGGGCACCTCCCCCTTTATACTTGCTGGAGGTTGGGAAAGAGAGTTATAATCAGTTAGAATCAGGATAGAGGTAACAGAATGGAAGAGTTACTAAATATTTCAGTGCTGGGGTCTTTTGAGGCCAGGTGACCAGGATGAGGAGCAGGTTCCTTTTACTGCATTCTCAAGAGCACCAGATTAGCACTGTACTGGGTAGGAAGGAGGAGGAAATGAGGGAGAGGAGGCAGGAAAATCACAGCTCTTGAGATTGGGCCGGAACATGCACGGCTTCTTGCTTTCCTTTAGAAGAATGGTGTAATCCACCCTGACAGGTTCCCCACTCATTTGTAAACCCTTCCAATTCCCAAACTTGTGTGCGTGTCTGCACTTAGCCATTGAAAATATAATCAGCTAATGCATTCTCTTACTGAATTTTAAACCAGCCCATTAAAACTCCTTTAACGTGCTAAAGTCAG
Source organism: Arvicanthis niloticus (assembly GCF_011762505.2). Lineage (NCBI taxonomy): Eukaryota > Metazoa > Chordata > Mammalia > Rodentia > Muridae > Arvicanthis > Arvicanthis niloticus. The sequence continues at coordinate 96,807,490 of NC_047663.1, forward strand.
CTTCAGAGAGGGTTTCCATTTCATCTTTATTGAGCTGACGCCGTGGTTGCTCTCCCCTTGCACCACAGTGAGCGCCTGTCAATAATTCAATAGTGTAGCCTTGACGGGCCCATGCCTAGCCTAGGCTTTCAACCCAGCCAAGCAGCTTGTCAAAGCCTGATGCTCTGTCAATGACCGACTGATCTATACTGCATGAACCCCCTCCCTCAGCTCTTGATGTGTCCCTGGGAATAAAAAGAAAGCCATTTCAGAAGTGAACCCAGTGAGAGGCACCTGTTTGTAGAGAATCTTTAATGAGGGCAGATCACACCATCACCAGCTGGTGTTCAGCACAAGTTCCCATACTTTGTTGAGCCAGGATGAGGTCTCTGTGTTCACACAGGATGCACCCCGGATCCCATTCGTGGCACTGGTGAAAGGATGTCATTGTTATCCCAGTGACTCTCTCTTACCATGTTTTGTGTCACATCCACTTCATGGTTACAGGAGCCCATGAACTCTTGGATCTGGTACAAGGAGAACAGGACAGGAATCAAGAGGTCCTATCTTGGCTGAGCTGCATCCTACATCCCCAACGCCTCTTCATTTCTTCACAGAATGTCATGAATCTGGGTTGGCTATAGAATTTTAAGAAAATTATATTAAAAATAAAAACAAATCCACCACTCAGATTTGTTTTTATACAGAGGAATTTATATCTATCCACTCTAAAATGAACAAATCATTTGTATTTTTTAATCTTGGCATACATTTATTACTTGAAAATTGCAAAAACGTATTTACCCTCTATACTCCTCTGCTCCATCTTTCTATGCCCCACAACACATGTCTTTGCCAGTTTAATGGCCGAGGAATGAGTTTTGTTTGCCTGCAATTATTTACTTAGCCTATACTATCTTTAATCCTTATTTAAAAAAAAAAATCTTCCCGACTGAGATGGTGCAGATAACTCCCCTAATAAGAAATGAGAAGAATATGGACGCCATATTTAAATGGTGGATTTTCTGAGTCCCTGCACTGCTCATTCCTCCCAAAGAACCTTCTTTTATATGGACCCAGGTGTGCTGTGTTCTGGGGAGGTCTCATCCTGTGATGACTTCTGCATAGCTAATTGATGTGACTCACTCTTATGCATACTCTTTCCTGAGCATGCGCCTTCACACCTGTGCCCTTCTCCTTCATCATCTGCAGTGGAGTTTGTAGGAGCTTTGTGGGGAAGGAAGGGATTCAACAACATCTCGAAAGTGAAGGAAAAGCTATTGCATTGGGAGAGGCTGCCATGGAAGCCTCTGGTATCATTTACCCACAGACAATTCAAGCCTTAAGAAAGTAAATTAGTAACCAAGGTTTGATTGCCTCTCCAGTAAAGAGCAGAGGATTGCGCCGTCCTTGTTATGGTATATACCATGATCGGGAAATTGAACACGCTAAATTAATGCTGTGGTGCAGGGAGTGGATATGCTGAACTAATAATATAACAAGCATGGACTGTTCCTGGGCCATCCTGTTGATGTAGAATAAAGGATCTTCTAACAAGGTACCTGTGTTGAATGCTCAGTCCTCAGTTGGTAGGGCTAACGGAGAGGTTGTACAGACACAACCCAGGAATGAAATAGATCACAAGGAGCAGGTTCTTGGGAATATCTCGTCTTCTGCTCCTCTCTCTGCTTCCTGGCTACAAATATGTGTGCTGCTCTTCACTGTCAAACCCTCTTAGTCATCACTGACTGATATTTCTAAAACTGTGAGCCCAAATCAATCTTACCTCCTTAAGTTGTTTCTGTTGGGTATGTTGGACACAGTTGTGCAAACGTTATTAATATATCCATGTAGCTCTTTCATTGCTGATGGCCATAGATAAGGTTTGTGGAAGGTCAGAGAACTGGAGGATCAGAGCCAGAGTTAGTCAGTAAGTGACTCTGTTGGGTCCGCTAACCATAAGTATTATAGAAAAAGAGAACTCGTAGACTTTGTTGTACTTTCTGGGCTTTGGGCTGGGGGTGCTATTTAATCCACTTACTCATTTATCTGCCTATGAGCTTTACCTGCTTTATACACAGCTCAGGTGGACACACTCAAGTAAGTGAGTGTGATCTGTTTGTTCGGAATCAACTATCTCAATACTGAGATAGGATCAGCTCTCTTTGTAACTGGGAAGGAAGAAGGAAGGAAGCACAGCAAGTTTTAGGCTTTGTCTCACCCTTTCCATTCTTTATCCTATATCTCCTATGTACATCACTCTCTAAGGGGTCACAGCTGCATCCCAGGGACCAATGTCAATCCTGCCTGCATCGTCTTATGCAGAGAGTGAGAAAGCACTGCTCAGTGGTACATAGCTTACAAGCTTTAGTTTAGGCTTGGTTCTCCTCTTCATTGTATAGGAAGCTAACCTCAATCTTCCTCTTTCTCCCCCTCCCCCTCCCCTCTTTCTTACTCACTCAAAGAAAGAACTCCATTAGGGAATTTATGCTGTGTGCACGTGACTTGGCAGTCCCACCTTCAGAAGCTCTATTAGGCTAATAATCTATGTTTTAAGAACAATTGGCATCAAGGGCTTTGCTAATGCTGGGGCTGTTAGCATATTAGTTCCATTTGTGATGGGTAAGTGCTTTTGGAATTGATAAGACTTATCTAATAAAATTTATTTTTAAACGATTAGTCACAGCCATTTTTTTTTCCAAGAGATCCTGTCACCTGTCCCTCCTGTTACACAAGAGTGAAGAAGGGCCTCTTGGGTTTACTGGTTTATCAGTCTCTGAAGGTGCTGCCCAAGTCTCTCCTATTTTAGTACCAGTTTCACATGAGGTATTATAAGTCTGTTTACATCTTTCCCTTGATCTTTGCATTATTAGTAGGAGATGCTTAGAAGAAAGATGAATTAAAGTTGAATTTGGTATAGGTATGATGGTATGGTTCCAATTTCCCACCATTTGTAGGTCTGAGTCAGGAAGATAAAGAATTAAAACCATCTATGCTATGCAATGCATAGTAACTTCTGTTTTACCAGCCTGCCAGCCTGAATTACATAGCACTACCCTGTCTGAAGGTTTTTGGTTTTTGTTTTTTTGCTTTTTTTTTTTTTTTTTTTTTTTTTTTTTTTTTTTTTTTTTTTTTTTTTTTTAAAATAAAAGTCCAAAAGCATTTCTGGCTTCTGTAAAACGTGAAGAATTAGCATGTTGGAGGTCAGTGGGTAAACTTGCCATTGTGAAACCATGAGTTTGGTTCCTGGTACCCACATAAAAATAGTCAAGTACATTAGTGGCCATATAATCTTTGCACTGGAGAGGCAGAGATCAAAGGTCAGGTAACTTAGCTGAATTAGCTAGCCCCGGTCCTCAGTGAGAGACCTAAAAAAAAAAAAATCAAGATATTTATTTATTTATCTATTTATTTATTTGATTGCCGAGCAATAATTCCAAAGGTTGACCTATGGCCTTCATGTGTACATGCACACACAAGCATTTGAATCTATATACATATGAACATATGTGCACCACGCATACAATCTTCTGTTTTTGTAAATCTCTGGCTTATTGGGCAACTTGACCATCTTTTAGTCCCTGCTTCAGTTCTATGACCTCTACAAGTATTATCTAGCCAGGAGCTTTTCAGTATACATTTGACACACACTCTGGTCCTTCCTGACCTTGGCTTAACCTATTTTGCTATCCACTGGGTAGCATAGTGATCAGACTTACAGGACTGTCCTGCACCCTTGCAGAAAACAAAACAAAACAAACAAAACAAAACAACAACAACAACAAAACCTTGCCCAGCAATGGTGGCAAGCTGGATGCTTTTGTGTCTAACTTGGGGCTTCTTATTCTTATCTATTTCTCACATGTTTTCTATACTCAAGGATGCCAGCAATTCTTTCTTAGCACAGACAGGAGTTCATGTAGAGAATGATGTGATATCCCTGGCACATAGCAGAAAACATCTGGTAGTGAATCCATTAGGCAGGCTGTTGCAGCGGCACCAGGAGCCCATGGGTCTGAAAGCTGGGCTGCACATGACTCAGGAAGGGGACCCAGAAAACGTGACCTTTTGGCCTTCATTTGGCTAGAATGCAGGCTTTGTCCTTGGGGCTTCTGTGACTTCTACAATGCCAGGTGCTTTCTACAACCAACCCCAGGTGAGGCTCGCCTTTAGGACTCTCTCCCTGCTTCCTGGACCACTCCTCCCTCCCTCTCCCATAGCAGACGTCCCAGCGCATAAAAAGAAAACAATAAAGATGATCTTTGGCAGATGTGAAGAGCAGCGTTTGTTGAGCTCTGGTTTCTGCAACTCTGCAAGTGGACCTGCGCACTGTGCAAACCTTCAGAAGCCCTCTTGTCTGAGGGCTGCAGGAGGTTGGGCCAGAGAGGTAAGACTGAATAGAAATGAGGAGGCCCCGCAAACTGCTTTTGCCCAAGGGCTGGTTTTAATGAGCCTGTCCCTAATGAGTTGTCCCTGCAACTAGCTTCAGGCCTAAACAGATGAGGCAGGGATTCTGCTAAATTTTTGATAGGATTTGCACTGGTTTTTATGAGAAAGCAAGCAGTCGAGAGTGCAAAGTCGGGGTCATGAATCTTTTACGAGGGTGGACGGTTGTCCGTCTTGTCAACCGGAACGGGAAAGACCTAGTTGCTAATAGAAACCTTGGCCTCGGCCCTCCATTCTCACCCACTAGATCAGCTAATTTGGTCAGGATGGCTGGATGATTTTATTTATTTATTTACTTTCTGATTCAAGACCTGGCCCATGGCCCCTACGAAGAATTCATCTTAAAATTCCATCAAGGGGATGACTTCCGCCATCCTGACGAATGGTCTTGGGTAGAACAACTGTGGGGTTTGTGCAGGTCTTTCCCATGGTACACTGGAAAGGAAACTCCATCAAACACCTTAACTAACACCCTATCCACTACTACCCCACCCTGGACAGTATTTCCATTCATATCAAAATCTAAGCTTTCCTCCTCTGTTGGAAGAGAAAAGTCTGTCCGAGGCTAAAATGTCATTCTTGATTCCAGTGGAGAAGCTTCTAATATTTTCTCATATCTGTCAACTGTAGGATTGAGTGGTACCAGAGATTTCATATACTCCCCCTCTTTTTTTCTAATATGAATAGCTGCCAACGAATATATTGCTGCACTTTGATTCATCTACCAAAAGCCAATTTTCTTGGTGGCTTAGAAGGTTACAGAAAATGCTTGATCAGCGGCTTTTAAGGCGTGGCATGAACTACTCTTCTCCTCTCTCATATACTGTTCTTCAAATTAATCATGTAATCGATTTAACAGGCTAGGGCATCATGAGACCTCCACCCTTCTTCGGCTTCTTTTCCTCTTTCTCTGTATATGGTTTCCTTTGAGTGTGTGCTAGTCTATCAAAGCCTTTGATTTTTTTATGGGGTATAGAACCCAGCAACCTGGTTTGTATAACAAGTATTCTTATCATATGATTCTGTCGTTTGTGATGTGTGTTTTGCAATCCACTTTAGGTCATACAATTTGCAGAGAGGTTGTGCCTCAGCTGATAGAGAGCTGGCCTAGCAAGTACAAGGCTCTGGATTTGATTCCCAGCAAATGCAGAAACTGTGTGTTGGGGCTTACACCTTGATCCCTATACTATGAAGGAAGAGGCAGGGAATTATATGTTGAAAAGTGTACTTGGCTACATAGCAGTTTCGAGGCTAACTTGGGCTACATGAAACCCCACATCACAAAGAATATCTTTAAAATGAAATGCAGATCTGTATATTTCTATATATAGCTCTATTCTATGGGCTTTATTTTACTGTTAACTTACGTGAAACTCTTAAAAACTAAAGACCTTGGGAATTAGCCAATTAGAAACCTCTCCTACTTTATTAGAGAGGCTAATTCAGTACAGAAAGAAGACCTCATCAAAGGCATTGTATTTAGTGATGGATGCACAAGAAGGGCATGTAGAGGGTTACAAATGGCCTATAGCAGGGCATGCATGGTTTTAGATTTCTGTGTTGCCTGCGGGTAGTTTTTCTCTCATTTGAAATAAAAACTAGCCCTATTTATTTTCAAGAGAAACTTGCGATGCATCTATCTGGCAATAGTCACCGTGCTCTGTGCTTGCAGTGAGTCACACACGCTCATGTTCATGGAGGCTAAACAAGAACAAGCATGTGCACGCCACATAATGACTGAGACACATTCTGCACAACCATGTTATCTGGGATTATTGTTCAGACTGTAACTTTGTAAGTCTTCAGGGTGTCAGCCCCTGGAAGTGTCCTCCCAGCACTCGTATATACAGTCTGTCTGTGTGTTCTTCTCATGTGAAATTCAGAAAGGCTCGGTGTGATGAAGGGTGAATGAGATCATCATTTCATGGACCATATAGACTCAGTGGTAGAGCAGAGTGGTGATGTACACTTAGAATCCTAGCACTGAGATGCACTAGGCAGGAGTATTGTAAGTTAGAGAGCAGCCTAGGCTATTCCCTAGATCCTCCCACTGGCCACACACACACACACACACACACACACACACACACACAAATAAAATAAAGTATCTAGTCAGCAGTTTCTATAGTTGGGAAAGAATCATGGTAGGGATGCCACAGGTACCATCTGAGGATGGAGACGGGTAAAGATCAGGGCAAACAGCATAAGGAAAACCATTAGGGAAATAGCATTTTGAAGAATTTCTTTACTGCATGGGTTGATTTGGGGATGTGGATCTGTCCCACCCAGCAACATGTGTGATGGATTCTGAGTATCAGAACTACATTGCCATAGTGGCTGAAGGGTAGAAAAACATCCTCTACTCTCAGGGCTAAGTGTTACTTTAATATTTTTTTTCTCTTTTAGAAATAATGAAAAACAATGTTCATTGCTGCCCTAGGGCATATTTTCTTGTTGTTGAAGGATGCTGGTTTAAAGAGTATCCTAGGGAAAGGGGAGTGGTCTCTTGTAAAGGGTTAAGCATGTGTCTGGGTGGCTCAGGATTAAATAAGGGAAACTCTCATAGCAGTAGTAATATGAATAATGAGTGCTAGAGGGAAATTAGTAATTGTACAAGAGTCATGTTGTGTGCTTCCACATGGCCAGAGCCTCTGTCATCTTACCTGACTTACAATGGAATCACCCACTTCTCCCTCTCCCTCCTCTGCAGATACCCATGTCTCAATATCCCCATGCTAACTGGCTCTATTAGAAAAAATGAAAGCAGAAATAATAAAATTTTCCCTGCATCTACAAAAAGCAGTAGCTTTTGGGCATTGAACAAGTTCATCAGATTGACTTCTCAATTGTATAATTGACACAGCATCAAATGACAGTGGTGGCCTGTAGGGAAAATGGCTGCCATCAGTGGGCTTAGAGTTGCCAATGCCTCCACACTAGAAAGCTCACTGCACAGAATGTGCAGAGAAGTTCCTTTAATGCTCCCGAGCTTCAGAACATAGGTGACATCCTCTTGTTCATGGCTTTGTCCGTGGAAGAACGTTTTGAATCAAACCAAAGATGAACAGCCCCCCTCCCCCATGCCCACATTGTTAATGAGTCCGGTTTCCAGATGCATTGACAGAAGTAGGTTGTTGAACATTTTCAACTGGGAGGTGCTTATTTTCTGTTTTCCTTCACCTGTGAATCCTTGATTTCCTTCTCACATCTTCCTCTTCCAAGCCTGTCCCCATGGGCCAGGACTTTTTTTCTTCTCATCAGCAGCCAACTCAACAACAGTTCTGAGGACTTTTCCACTGGAGCCAGGTTCTCTTCTGCTACTCCATCTTGTCTGAAGCCTGGGTTAACTAGGACTTAACTCCTTGTCACTGGTGCTGTGTGAAATGACTGATTAACGCAGAGTGTAGAGTAGGAGACAAGCACTGGCAGTGACAAATAGAGCTTTTAGTAACCAGTGATGCTCCCGGAATGTCTGCCCAGTGATTGAGCCTCCCCTAAACCCATGTGAGTTTAGAGGAAAGTGGGCCTCAGCCTGTCCCTCTGTGACTCAGTTCTTGTCACTTGAGTTTGTCAGCTTGAGAGCTCCCTCACCCAAGGTGTCTGGGAATAGAAAAGGCATGTGGTCCTAATCTCCCAAGTTCAAGAGATATAGCATAGTAAGTCCATGCTTGTCTAGTAGAATTACAGGTATATTTCCAGAAAGTTCTCCCTCCCTACTCACATCTACCTATAAATGAACTATGTTCCAATGAAGTTGGGAAAGGAAGATAGGCTGGGAAGAAAGAAGGATGCTTGCTTAATGGACTTTAAGCATCCACTAAGTGCTGAGCAGACGTCACACTAACAGTCTCAAGAAACGGCCTCATACCAGGACACTCATCTAACCCTGTCATTCATTCATCAACTGTCAGAATGTGCACATCAATATCCTGTTTGACCTAGGAGGTCAGCATGGCTCTCTGTTATGCAGTCCCACCCCAAAATTCCAGAAACACCAGAAGCATTATTCTTGTAAACAAAATCCATTCCTGCCATCCTTTTCCCATCTCTCCAATCTGGGTACATCTAGCTAAATAAAATGCAATTAGTATGAAACTGGAAGTTCTCTCAGAAAAGTGTAGTCAAAATAAGAAACCGTAGCTAGGCATGGTAGAGAAGCACATTGCCCAAAACTGTACTCTAGTATTAGGGAGGCTAAGACTCTTTCTCCTTATCTTTGTCTCTCTGTTTCTGTCACTCTGTGTGTATGATAGATAAATGATAGATAGGTTGATGATAGATAGATAGATAGATAGATAGATAGATAAACATGGCAGCATTTTCTATACATGCTCTGTGAAGCTCAACTTCCACGTTTTTATGACCCACTTCTCTCAGAAGCTTCTTTCTGATATGACTGACTTATAGCACAGCCACAAACTGCATTTGAGACTTCACCTCCATTATGCACTTCTTCTTGTGTGTGACCCTCAGCTTCATCTATATTAATATATTTACATCCACGCTCCATTCTTAAGTGATGCTTTGAAAAAGAATCAATTCTTGACATAAGTGCTTACATCTATTAGAGGCCATCATGCCTTGCTGGGAACAGCAGGAGCGGCTTGTATTTGAACTGACCTAAACTGCAAAATATCATCAACATGGATTCTGCCATTTACCTGCACTGTTGTCATTGGTGGAGGGGTCCCAGAGCCATCTTGTTAACTCATAGGTGTCTAGGCATCTCAGAATGCCTGAATATTGGCTGGGTTGTGGCTTGGTAGCCTTGTGCTGTAGTCTCAGCTCCTCTACATGGCTCTGAGGCAACGCAAGTGCAAAGTTACATCCTGTCTAGGCTGCAGAGTGAGTTGCAGGCCAGTGCAAGCCACTGCAAAAGAGAGATGATGATACATCTTAAAGGAGAGCACTTACCTAGTGTGTAGCAGGCCCTGGTTAAAATACCCAGTACTTCAACAAATAAGGAAATTTTGGTTTTGGATGGAGGACTGTCTGTTTCTATGAATTGCTCACCTTCCACAATCCTAAAGCACAAAGGGCTTTGAAGGCTGCTTCTCTGAAGATGCAACAGTAATTTGAGGATTAAAGAATGAATGGAAATCATCAAGTATATAAGATGCCTAAAATTTCTGTGATGCTGCAAGGAGAAAGATATCTATCTATCTATCTATCTATCTATCTATCTATCTATCTATCTATAGAGAGAGAGAGAGAGGAGGGAGGGAAAATTTGTTCTCTCTCAGTTTAGGGAAGCCAACTGAGTTTGGTTGGTTGGTTGGTTTTTTCTTTGTTTGTTTGTTTTGATTTTTGTTTTTTGTTTTTTTGTTGTTTCAAGATAAGGATTTTCTGTATAGCCATGGCCGTCCTGGAACTCACTCTGTAGACCAGGCTGGCCTCAAACTGAGAAATCTGCCTGCCTCTGCCTCCCAAGTGCTGGGATTAAAGGCTTGCACCACCACTGCCCAGTGCCAACTGAGTTTGTAAGCAGGCATGGTTCCTCATGGGAGTGATTACTTCTGTGCCTTTCCCCCAAGTTTGCATAGCTGAAGCAAACTTGGGTTACAGTTGCATAGGTCCAACCTCTGCCTTCATCATTACCCAAACTTAAAAATGAATGTCACTGAATTTATAGCCCATCCTAATCCAGTGAGGTGTCATCTTAAATAGTTATATCACCAGATTTCCTATTTTTCTAGTATGTTACATATTATTCAGTACAGCATCAGTTTTGTAGGGGACACTCTTCAGTTTACCAGGTAAAGGTGGTGTAGTGGTAGAGGACAATAAGAAGGGGCATGTGAGCCCAGACACATTTAAAAACTCATGGAGTGAAAAGGAAGCAGATAGCTTGTTTTTCAAGACACTTCAGGTCTCTAGAGTAGATTCTTCTGGCAATTTTGGGTGAAATAAAAGATTTAGGTTTAGCCTTATAGCAGGTTAAGCTTGAATGTGGAATTGGGTAGCAGGGAAGGGCCTGTAAGAATGGAACCCATGCAGTATTGATTCTGTGATACCTAAGGGATATCACCATGAAGGAGGGCTGCATTCTCAAGAATTTTCACACCAGTTCTGGAGAATATTCTGAGCCAGGAGAGCCCTGCCCCCTCAACCACGGTTTTGAGAGGCATTGTCCTGGAGCTTTGAAATATCTGCAGATGTAAATGGAGAAAGAAAGCTGAGGCTGGCAGGAGGCCTGGGCCTGGAGCTAGCCCACCATCTGCCTGGTCAGGGTTTAGGAAAAGCTGATTGTGTTACAGAAATGCCAGATATGTTGGGCTTTGGGGGAAGTTAGTTATTTCTGGAATCACAATGGCATCTCCCCACTTCATTCTTTTTGTTGTTTTGTTTGTCAGACAGACTTTTCTTACATAACCCAGGCTAGACTGGAACTCATAGCATCCTTGCCCTAACCTCCCAAATACTGGGACCCCAGGCTTGTGCTCTCATGTCTGGCTTTCTGCTTCACTCTTGCTGATGATCAGGAGGGATGCTCCATAGGATTCTCATTTTATCCATTTCTCCATCTGCAGCAAAGGCTCCCTAAGGACCTTTGCACTGTCATCGATATCCTGGCTGGGTACTCTCTGCCTAGACCTGGCAGGAGTTGGTTCTTATTGGCTACCATCCCGGCTTCACTCCTTTATTACTATGTTTCTCGTCAAGAGGATATGGCTCTTTGGGTCATGATGTGTTCCTTCATTCTATTCTGTAGTTCTTTCATGATTTAAATTGCTGTTTACTTATTCCAAACGTTCTCTTCTCATTTTTGTTAACCTTTCAATCCCAGCTAGACTGAAATCTGTGTATCCTTTGAGCCTGAAGAGAAGTTGGTGCCTAGTAGGATTTGTGTGCGTGTGTGTGTGTGTGTGTGTGTGTGTGCCTGTGTCTGTGTCTATGTGTGTGTGTTTCATAAAATTATTTAAAGTCCTGGGTCTGTGTCATGAAACAGTGCTTGGTCCTTGAAGGGAAGCTGTTCTGATGAAAAAGCAAAGTGGAAGTCTGCATGGTCAAAGCCCTGGAGGCATCTGAGAGGGATGCTCTTGAACCACTGGGGTGAAAGATGTGGAGAATTGCATCTTTGGCTTCAGATATAATGTTGGGAGTCTGGAGAGTGGAGAGAGGGTCATCAAAGGAGTTGGGGTCAGAGAAGAGCATGGTTTCAAACATGGATTTCAGACTCATTCTAGACACTGATGTGTTGGGGCATGACATTGAATGGGGAAAATAGACAGCCAAGAATGTGTTTTCAGAACCCCAGAGGAATACTGGGCATATTGCTCATTTGAGAGCACATTCCCTAGATAAAAGAGGCTCTGGGTTTCATTTCTAACACTGCATAGTGGGGCATTGTGGAGTATACTTGTAATCACAGCACTCAGGAGGCTCAGTAATTCTGGGTCATAGTAAGTTCTAGTTTTAATTTTGGAAATATGAGGCCCTGTGACAGAATACCAAAGAACTCCAAGAAACAATAGGAAAACAGTGAAGGAGTGAGGAAGAAAAACAGGAAATTAAGACAGAAAAAAAGGAAGTCACCTAACCTCAGGTGGAATCAAAGAAGAGAATTTCCTGGACCAAGTTCAAAGGCCAGAGGCCTTTATTAGGAGTAAGCCAGCTCCCCTCTCAGGATGCTGGTTCTAGGGCTGCTCACAGGTGTCTCTCAGGCTGTGTGTGCTCGTATTAGTATAAGGACCATTGATGACATGTCTGGAATTGACTGGTTGCTGGATCTTTTCCCTCTTTCTGGTCTCCTGGAATTTGAAGTGAGATGAAAGGACTCAAAGTCAGTCCTAGGAATCAGGAGTCTTGTAGGTTGGTGTGGAGACACCACTGGAAGCAAGCATCAGTGTGAAAATACCAGGGTGAGTGGGCTTCAGGACAGTTATCTATGCCAGGGTTTAGCTACTTAGAGGCCAGCTGGATGGAGCCTGTGTAATATGCCAATGCCAGTCTTTGCTGTGATCTCACCTGGGATTCTCTTAGGCATCTGGGAGTCCTCAAGTGACACAGAGAAGCCTGCTGTGCCAGGGGGAACAGCTGGTTAAAATACTGGAGTAGGAGGAAACTGGAAAGTGCAGGCATCTTCCTGGGGCATGGCATATCAATGGAAGGGGTGTGGTTTTCTCCCTTTTTCTAAGAAGGCTTTGGGGGTGAAGACATACATACCTAACATGCAATTGAGTCTTTTGAGCACTATCTGCACACTCTGCTCCGTTTTTTGCATGAACTACGAATAGTCAGTTCTTTTTTTTTCCTTGAAATCTCTCATGGGAGTTAGGGGGTGGAAGCTAGTATAGTACTTGTATCATCTCACTTGCCTGACTTGGGTGCATTCCCTCTTCTCTGCACCTTAAACTTGAACTTGAGACCACAGTATGAACTCGGAGTACTATCCAGAGTCCTTCATTTGCTCCCTGGGATGGGAGATCCGGGGGCTCTGCTCATTCTTCCCCTTGGATTTAGAGCCTAGACTTTCTATTCCAAGTAAATTACAAACATTCCTTTAGATTGGACTTTCCTAACATTTTGCACTTAAGTCTGCCTGCCTTTAATAGAGCTTTTGGCATTGTTCCTACATTGTCTTTCTGGGGCAGGAGCATTAAAACATTCTGGGAAAGAAATATTTATTCCGCATCTCAAAGAGATGTGTCAAGTTCAGTGGAGATCACTGGCCAGTCCTCATGTTTCCCTCCCGATTCTCTAATCCAGGCTAACTCAGTGGGATTTGTAGGGACTCATTTAAGCAGTTGAGACTGAATAGGGTGTGGTTTCTGGTCCAAATTTCTACCGTCTGGGTATGAGGTAGAGGAAACTCGATGGGGAGGGAGAGGAGGCGAGAGAAAGGAGTACAATCATGGAGAAAGATTGTTATGCTGTTACCAAAGCAGTGTCGTTCCAAAGAGGCTGCCAAGCAATTGCTAGTCAAGGAAGCAGGAAGCAATGTAGCTTTAGTGAACTATTAGAATGTAATGAAATGGGGAAGCCATGCTACTTTATGATACAGCTGAGTTACAGGCAGGTGGCAGCTGTAAATATGTATATAAATAACTATATGGATAGAGTGTCGGGATTTCCAGCTGGCTTGGTTAAAGCATTTTAGTAATATTCTATTTAGGGTAACAATGTAGCGTGACAATTTCCATGAAAAACACATCATTGGAGAACAAATCAGTCCCTATTAGTGTGTAGGTGATCTGAGTCACCCTAAGACCTGAGAGCAACACTGGCTGCCCAGTGTGTCCCCATCTGTCCAGAATGGTTTCTGATGTTAATATGGGATGGTAATGCTACTTTCCTTCTCATAAAAGGGCTTTTACTTTGTTATGAATAGTATGAATAAGAGCAGGTAAATTGTCAGTGGCCTATTTTTAACTGTCAGAAGGAGCCGATTGATAGCCTAATTTATTTTCTCCCAAAAATCTAACAGGTATTTGCTATGGTGCTGAGGATTTAAGAGTGAGAGAAAAGGATAGATTGTCTGTGACTTTCTGGATCTTAGACTGGAGGAAGAAAGCAATATGAATGAAATAAACATAGACACACAGACAGACACTCACACACATACAGACTCACACACAAACACATACACAAACCCACAAACACACACACATGCACAAACACATAAGCACACACATACTCAAACACATACACACACAAACACATACACAAACCCACAAACACATACACACAAACACCCACATAAATACACACACATAAACAGACATATAAATACACAAACACTTACACACAAATACACACAAACATACACATACACATAAATACACTAACATACACAAACACACATTTAAATACACATACAAACACACACATATAAATATACACATACAAACTTACACATAAATACACATACAAACACATACACACAAACACACATAAACACACATACACATAAATACACACAGTAACACACAAACATATACACAAACACACACACATACACACAGAAGCTTATGTTTACTTCAGCCATTCTCATCTTTCTAGCCATAAGTATTATAGGTTATTGGAGATTTAAAAAAATACAGAATCTCCTAACATGTGGGCAAAGAAAAATGGAGGCTTTGTCCTGATGTTGAAGGAAAGCCACAAAGATGTGCAGGTCTGTGGGCTGAACAAAGAAATACAGGACAAGATGAATATATCTATATAGCTGCAAATATTTGGGTGTAATAAAGAAATGGGATTTATTTCAGGCAAAAACCTAGCCTTCTTATCCCCTTGAATCCCCCCTCTATCTCACTCCTTAACTCTTTGATTCTATATTCTCTTCGTTGTGTCTTCTCTGTGAGCTTTCTCTTGAACTAGCTTAGGGACATCAGGCCAAGGAAGGTTCAGGATCCCCTGTCCCACTGTAGATGATTAAAATGTACTTCTAACATTGTGGGTGAAACCATGTTGGTTTTACTCTTAGGTTCCTATTCATCCACTGTGGCCACTGACCATGGGATGGGTGTGACACTGGGCACAAAGGATTTTGTCATACACCACAGTTGGGCTGTCTGTCATCTAAGGCCCATGATTACCTCCAGAATGAGATAGTACTAAGAGCAACACCATTTTTGTTGGAAATTCTGTATTCTGAAGTCTTCTAAGGACCAAGCCCTTGGTGTCTCTCTAGGTTAATCTTGTTTC
Organism: Arvicanthis niloticus; assembly: GCF_011762505.2. Classification (NCBI taxonomy): domain Eukaryota; kingdom Metazoa; phylum Chordata; class Mammalia; order Rodentia; family Muridae; genus Arvicanthis; species Arvicanthis niloticus. The sequence continues at coordinate 96,822,565 of NC_047663.1, forward strand.
CTTTGCAACACCTAGACATACTTCCAGCAGAAACCTCAAACTCTTCCTGTGTGAATATCCTTCCTAAAGCTTTATTCTGAAGCTTGTGTGCACGTGTGTGTGTGCATGCATGTGTGTGTGCATGTGTGTATGCGTGTGCATGCATGTGTGTGTGTGCATGTGGATGCATGTGTGTGCATGCATGTGCATGTGTGTGTACATGTGTGTGTGTATGTTGTATTACCATCCTACCTCATTTTCTATGCAGAAATTTAACATACTCAAGACAATATATAATCAAATATCAACTCTTCACACAACAATTGCCATTTTGTTAAGATAAGACAAAAGAAATCATATTCACATTTTTTTTCCTTTCTTTCTGAGGTAGATCTTACTGGTAAAAATCATTCAGATTTGAAGTCCTGTTACTTCAGATTCCATGTGAGATTATACCATATCTGACTTTTATTCACATTTTAATCAATAATAGCAATATTACTGAGACGTATTATAGGTCACTGTGGTGTCTAAGAATCACTCTTGCTTTTTATTCTTATGGTACACCCGTTAACTAGGCAGTGTTAACATCCATTTTCTGGAAATGTCAAACCCTTTCACTAAGAAAAATTTAACAGGGCTCCATGTTCTTAATAATTTTATAACAAGGCTCCATACTTTGCCTCTCTACTAGGCCTCAATATTACTTAGCCATCTGGGTTCAAGGGCAAATTGGGGTTGGGAGTTGGGTACCAATTTAAGACTATAGTGTGATGTATCTAAGACTATAGTATCATGTTATGGCTCCTACTCAATAATGTCTGTCCAAGAGGAGCCTCACCTTCACAAGGTGAGGAAAGGAAAGGATCTGCCTCCATCTCCAGGCTGCTGGTAGATTCCCATTGCTATGTGAATCACCTTTTAATGTATAGGCACCCCAGGCATCCACCATACTAATATAGCACTTGTCTTATTGGTCCGAATTAATTCCAAAGAAAACCTCATGTACTCAGATGTAAAAAACCAAAACCAAAAATACAAACAAAAAACAAACAACAACAACAAAACAAAAATAAAGCAAACAAAGAAAAAAAACCCAAAACCAACACCAGCCCATAACTACAAAGTCAGGCATGGCTCTCATATTCTCAGTTGCCAAGGTTCAGGGTCTTGTTGTGTCTTATCTTTGGTATAACAATATTTTCATGTAATCTACAGCAAACAGTCATTTTCAAATTGACTTTAAGATTCGCCTATGAAAGAATGTTCACAGCAGGGGAAATACCTCCAGGTGCATCTCTATGGAAGATTTCTGCCTCTGCTTCAGCAACTGGCATTCATGGGTTGCTCGTCTTCCTGAGCTCCATAATACCAACTGGATCACAGTGTATGACGACCCAGAGAGATTAGGGATTTGAGTAAACACATGTTCTGAAACTTGGATTCAACTTTTAACTTTGAGCCCTGGCTCCAGGCTTTCAGTCATGGAATGACTGCCTTTGGGTGATTTATCCGCAGAACTCTGACCTCTATAGAACTGCAGCAATGGCATCTGTGTGAACAGCACCCTTAGATATCTAGTGAACTTAGAAGCTGACTATAGGGCTGTCATGCTGGCCAGTGATGATTTCTGGGCTGTGCCCTCTGTTTTTAAAATGGAGACTTGATAATTATATCAATCTCTTGTTTGAGGTATTAACATTGCCTATTTAACACCACACACAGAAAGAGGTGCACATACATTTACATCAACACATACGGGCATACACATACATATACATAGGATCACACAGACAAATCATGCACACTCACACTCACACACACACCCCTATTTATTTAATAATGCTCTTCAACTGCCCTCCACTTCTGTCTTCTGGTTTGACAGCACTCAGAGCTCTCTGGCTCACTTTCTTCCTCTTCATAGTCTTTAGGATCACAGAGCAACTTGTAAATGTTTCTTACAATCACAGGAAGTGGATTCCATCTTTCTGGTTTGGGGCCTCTGACCTTGTTGTCCTCTTGGTGTCATCATGTCCTAGTGCTTCTCATTTTTTCTCAAGGGTCATCTCCTCTCATCCCAAATCTTCATAGCCACCCTTGTAAGCCTTCTAACCAGCAGCTGAAAAGGGAACTCAAAATAAAGATCAAGCTACACTCCTTCTGCCACAGGACAGGTGCACATTTGGGTCTTTACAATCCTGTACTGGCAGCTCTGCCATGTTCTGTCAGACTTATGTCCATTCATTCTTGATGAGACATCCTCTCCAGACTCATTCAATTCCTGATTAGCTCTCTAAACTAGAACAAGATTCCTTGTTCCCAGCTCTAACAATCTCCACTTCTTTTCATAATGTGCGACATATGTCTGTGCTTACAGAATATTTGTCACTCATATGCATTTGTTCCTCAAATCCGCTGCATATGTTGAGAAAAAGAAAATCTCGTACTCTGGTTCCCATTTACCTATTTACATATCTATCCTTCCAATTCTTCTTCCTATTTACTGATCCAATCATTCCCAAATTCTCCATCTACATACCCATTCAACTATCCATATATCCATCAATTGATCCATCTATCCATCTACCTGCCCATCCACCTATTTTATACTACTAGTATTCCCTCAATCACATCACTGTTAGGGAAAGAGATGGTGGCCATCATCGGCCTATTCTCAGAATGCTCTTTCCTTTGTTTGGCTGACTCTTCTGCTATCTAAACTGTTCATTAGGTCTTTGCAACTGCTGAGTCTTATTTCTTGAATGCAGTTTCTCAGGAGTTTTGCTCAACGTGCTCCTTCCCTGCCTCCCAGTTTATGGCACACATCACCTTTTCAGGGACAATATCCCTGAATACTTCATGGAATCCACACTTTCCTCTCTCTCACTTCCTCTCCCCGATGGGCATTTTACCTTATCACTTGCCACCACGTCAGATCCTCTGCACTTTGTTACCTCACGTTTTTGAACCTTACAAATAAACTGGCACTGCTGAGGAAGATTATTTAGTTTTTAACTTGTTCCTGTGTCTCTGGATTAATAGGTAATAGAGGAATGGGAGGATGAATAGATGCATGTATTCTGTGGGTGGTGAGTGGATAAAAAGTTTAGCTGGGTGTTTGAGTAGATGGATGGGTGGATAGGTGACTGTGTAGGTCATTGGAATCATGAATGGATGGGTGAGTGCTTGGGTGGCTGGACAGGCAAAATGATGGGTATATAGACAGATAGCTAGACTGATAGATGGATGGATATGTGTATAGGTGGGTGTATGGTGTATGGCTTTGTGGCTGGATAATGGATTCCAAAAATGACTTTGGCCTAAGATTTTAATATCAACAATGATCCTGTCTGCTAGATCATGGGTTCAAAATGGCAAACAAAATTCTACTTTGGTGAAATCTGAGAAATTTCAGAAATCCTTTTAATTCCTATACATATGAGTAACTGCTGTACATTTGTCATTTTATATAAAAACTTAACTTCTTCCTTCTTTGACAAGCTGAAGATGATCATTGAAGTAAGACCTTCTAAGGCTGTAGGAGGTGGAAGAAGCTGTTTTTAAAAACATATCATATGTGTTTTATGTGGCCAGACAGAAGCTTTGCACCCAGCAAATTTCAGCTCTCACTTGGAAACTCTATCGGCATGCCCAACCCACACCCTGAATTTGAGGGTGAAGTTCTAGTTTCAAATAGCCTACTGTTATTTCTGCCAATCACAGAAATTATCTAGAAATTGCAACATTTTGGCATTCTAGATTATGACTTGCACCTGGCCAAAGGACCAGAGTATCTTTTCCAGAAACAATGATGAACAAGATTGGAGCACATTGGTTTTCTTTCAGTCTATCTTTAGTGCATTATTATTAAATTACTGCATTATTTTTTTCTGTTGTTATATATGAACATGTTTATATGTGTATATACATGAGTTGTGTGTGTGCATGTGTGTGTTTGTGTGTCTGTGTGTGTGTGCGTACGTGTGTGTGTGTGTGTAGACCAGAGATCAACTTTGGGTGTCTTAGTCCCCTCCACCTTGTTTTTTTAAGCCAGGGTCTCTCATTGAAATCTTGAGCTCATAAGTCAGCTGGAGTGACTAGCTACTCTGTGAGCCTCAGGGACCTTTTTGTCTCTACTTCTCCAGCACTGACTTATAAGATCAGGTCACTTTGGCTTGAGTATATCCCCTCACTGTTTTCTAACATGCTGAATGATTTCTGTGTTTCAAACTCATAAAAGAGAGAAAAACTGCTTAGATGGTTTATTGGTTTGATCATTTTAGTATGATATAATTGAAACATGAATCTAAAGTAGCTTAAAGAAAAGGGGTATATATAGTTCACACAGTCCAACTTAATATGGCAAGAATTATAAGGTTGGCTAATTCAGATAATTTAAAAATTCAAAAATATCATTGAGGCTTTGGGTTCATCCCGTATTTCTCTGCTGTCACTGTCACTATTGTGGTGGATCCAGCTGGCATTACTTACTGATCTCGGATTAGTTGTTCCAGGAACTACCATCCAGAAAAAAAAAATGAAAAACGCCTCTCAGGAGAAGCTCCAAAGCAACCCATTCACCTTCCCATCCTAGGAAGATTGTCTAGTTCTCTTACTCACATAGCAAGAGAAATTAGTCCCCCTCCCCCCATCCACAGGTTGATTTACAGGCATTATTTTCAAGCATGAATGTGCTTCAGAAATGTCTAGAATGTATGCCTGTCAAAGTGCAGAATTATGGGGTGTACTTTCGGAGTTTCTGATTTGGTGCTTTAGGGCAGGGCTTGAACTATCTTAGACATTTTAGAAAGTGACACTGATGTTGGTCTTAGGCACATTTTGAGACCCATAACTATGTAATTTCTTTGGCAGCTCCCAGTGTCACACAGTTGTGAATGTTCTTTCCAAAGCACACCTGTTCCCCATCTCCTCTTGCCCCATTTCAGCCTCCTGCGATATTTAGGCTAACAGTATTAGAGTTTTTATCATTAGCATACCAAAGGACAATCCCGAACATCAGGTAGAACAGAATTTGGGAGAATCTTCATTCAGTATGACCTGTAGGTGTTAGCTTGTGACATACAAGTTTGGTCAGGGAGGGTGCCCACCACGTACTAGGGGAAGTGACTGCTCACAAAGAGTTTTCTCTACTTAGATACTGTATAAGAATTTGCTCTGTGCTAAAAAATCAACTTGCTCTTGAGCCTTGGTTATGATTGCTTGGTCTTCGCTGACATTTCATTTTCTCTATTCTTTATTTTTCTCCCCTTCTTCTTCCTGTCCTATCTGTCTTCCTGCTCTCCCTTTCCTCTTCTCCTCCTCTTCCGCTTGCATGACATATGTGGAGTACTTTATTTCCTTCCATCACTCTGCAGACACACATCTCAGCAGGTCTCTGTTATTCTGGCTTTGCATTAGGCTTGAGCATCATCTCCATCAGCTCACCTCACGCCTGTCTTTCTCCACTTCTGGACAAAATTCAAGCTTTTTTCCTACTCCAGACTTTGCATATTTTGACTTTCTAACTTGGGAGCCTTCTTCTGGCATGCTTTTAAATCCTAGCTGAACTGTTCAAATTCGCAGTAAACATGGCAGACACTTTAGGGATGTCTCCGCTCCCACTAATTTAGGTGCAGCTTCATTACATTTACCATAAACTGGTGGTCGTTCTCGCTGCCTGTTTTTGTAGGGACTCTTCAGTGCACTTGTAAACTCAAGTGGGCGTTGACCCTCCTTGTCTTGTTTTCTACTGAGATGCCACACAGTCCGTGGCACCAGGCACATAATAAGCTCAATGGTGTTTTTGGAGAACTTGTGAATTGTAACATTATCTCTAATTTTCATCCTAAATAGCTATGCATTGTTAGCAAGTTGATTCTCGGTTCTGCACCTGATGCTTACACAAAGGACGTTGTAAGTAATGCAGGCCAAGAGTCCACATGATGTCTCATTGAAGGCACTCTACCGAGGTACCTGTGATTTTTTTTTTTTTTTTAATGTTGATCCAGTCACAACACAGAGTATTAAGTTGGGGCAGCACACTTTATGAGGATTGAGAACAGTGTGATACAAGAAGAGACCAAGAGGCTAGAATGGCCACACATTATGCTCGCTATGGATGGGTTGGGGGAAACTGAGACTCTTTTGTTGCCTAAGAGACATATATTAATTAACACAAATATAATTAATACAAATTATCCCAACTGTCACACTAGTCCAGGGATACTGTGGAACTTAGGAAATAGAAAGGATCATACGTGTGTAGGCAGCAGTGATGATACACCTATGTGATTTCAGATGTGAGAAGAAAGGATAACTGATAGACACATTTAGCAAAAGGACAACTAGACTTCCTTAAGCTTGAGTACTGCAAGGCTTAGGGGCTGTCAAGAGCTTGATTTCCAGGACTCATATTTAAAAGGCCAGGCTTTTCATGGCAGCATCGAGGAAGCTGGAAGGCAAACCCATGTTGTTTGCCCGCCACACTAGCTTCCTTGGCAAGTTGCCGGCTAATGAGAGTTTCTGTCTCAAAAGAACTAAGCAAATCCAGGAACCCAGAGGAGGAAGTAGTAATCTTTTCTGTGATTAGCCCTCATGTTTCTTTTAGGCAAACAGAGTTACTAAAGTTAGTTTACCTGGTAACACTGAGATTTCAGTGTTTCTTTTCTCAATATTCAAGTTCATAGACTACTGTTTTGTGTTCTCCAAGAGCTTTTAAATTTCCCAAACAAGAGAAATAACATCTGAAGGAAAACAACTGTCTTCCACATGTATAGACACAAGCACCCATTTGTGCATTCACATACACCTACACATGCAAACCACAGCCGCATAATTCACACATATATAGAATTCTGGCTTAGGTGCCATGACAGATCCACTAAGCACCCTCACAGCATGGAGCAGGTGACAATGCCAAATAACTGCTGGGTGTGGCTGCTGCAGGGACCTCAAACATCTCCAGTGTCATATGTTGATCTCTGTGCTCAGCTCCCTACTCTAGAGACATCATGTACCTGTGTCTTTTAGATCGTTCTTAAAGACATGCCATCTGGGCAAAGAGAATGGCGAGATACAACCATCTCAATGGCTGACAAACCCCCAATGCCCAGAGAGGACATTCAACCCCTTGACTGTTAGAGAAGGCAGTATAATATAATGGGTGAGTACATAGATTTTGGAATCAAATAAATGCTGGTTGGAATCCCAGCTCAATCGTTTACTAGCTGTGGGACATTGGGTAAGATAATTCAGCTGCACAAAAAAAAAAAAAAAAAAAAGTGATCTGATACTAAGAGTGGCCTTGCCAGGTAGCTTGGAGATTGAGACTGTGTACCTATGGAGAAACAGAGAAAGGAAGTGAGGAGTAGGTGCAAGGACCCTCCATGGCACCCACAGGCTCTATGCTGCTTCTGCTTCATGTCTTTCCATGATATTTTTGTCCAGCCTGCCTCCTGGCTCTAGAGAAGACATCCTTTGTTTCCAGAGAGCTCAGACTCCAGGCAGTGTAACAAGCCTGATGTCATTCAGCCCAGGTGCTCTGGTCCTTGAACTGGAGTTGCATGTCCATAATTTGTACATTTTAGATAACAGGTTATTTTGCTAAGAGGGAGAATCTTTAGCTGAATCCAATACAGTCCCAGCAAGCAGAGCAGGAGGAAAATACCTAATTCAGGCTTGTTAACCACCGGGCTTCTGAGAACAGAATCAGCTTAGCAGCTTGCAAATAAGCAAGGTTCACAGGACTTGGTTGAGCCTGCAAGAAGGTAACAAGCTGTGTGTGAAAACCCCAGGATTAAATCTCCACAGCAAAATTGCTTGGTGCACAGGATCAAAAGAGCCGCAAGGGGACCAAGACAATGAGCAGACTCCCTTCTGCATGCTCGCCCAAACCTTTCCATTAGTAAAACCCCAAAGAGTATAGACTCTGGCATCTTATCAAAAAATAAGGCTGTGCTTTAGATTATAATTAAAACAATAAATTCTTGTCCCCTGCGTGCATCCTGGTTAGATTGTTGACACTGTGTCAAGCTGTTAGGGAGACAAATTCATGCTGCTACTGGCACTCACCACACCGCATATTTTTGACTTGCTCAATTTTTTTTTTTTTTTTTTTACCTGACAACTTGAAAATAATATATTGGAGTTTTTTTCCTTCCATTTTTCTATTGAGGTATTAATGGTTCACATGCAATTCTTTTTTTTGGTCTTGGTGCTTTATGCCAGTCCCATACCTTGGAGATAGAGAAAACTAACTTTCTCAGGTTGGCTTCTACCCCCTATACATGTGCTTTTGCATATATGTACACACCTGTGCACACCTGTGCACACACACACACACTAAATGAATAAAATATAATCTATGAATAGAGGCAGTCTCTCCTTAAGCAGTCTCTCTCTAGGCTCCTCACTTTTTGTTTCTTTAAGGACTATGGAAAAGGCATCCCATCTATGGACCCTCATGGTACCCAAGCTGCACTCAGGATAGAAGGTGACTGTTATAGTAGGCTGCGGTAGGAGCTCATGCAAGTGTCCTGTCTAGGATTTGGGGGCTGTGGAACTATAACACATTTGTCCTAACTAACCAATCAGAACTAAGCCATTTATAGTTGGGTTGGTGTATAGTTTAGGGTTGTCAAGTATAGTCACGTGGATGAGCGCTCTTTCTCTCCAGAAATCTTTTTTTCCTTCTAGAACTGAATTCTGTACCTGCAAGTACCTACTCCTCATTTAGCCTTCTTCCTCATCCTTGACGACTATAATTCTACTTTATCTTTATCTTTGATTACATTGTATGCACAGGACCAGATGTTGTTGTTACTGTGGTGAGTGTCTTCCTTTCAGGGCATAAAGTCTTCAAGGCACATTCATGCTGTTGAATGTATTGCAGAGTCTTTTCTTTTTTAAAGGCTGGCTAGAACACCACTGTTCGTGTGCACCACGCACTGTTTATTGCTAATCTGTGTGTGAGACGTTTGGGTTTTCTCTGCCTTTCATTTATTGTTTATAATACAGTTTCGGAAGCCCCCCCCCCCCCTTTTTTTATCCCAGGTACAAGTCCAATTTTTTCCCCTAAACATTACAAGGATATTTCAAGGAGTGAGTCACTGTATTCCCGATTTTGTAATCAATTCTGAAAGGGGGCAACAATGGCACCTGTCCCCATGAGCTATGCATAGCAGATCAGAACAGGGAGAATCCAGAGATGTTAAACTCAAATCTGATTTGAAGTCCTGTCTGTTTTCCTGCCCTCGGTGGATGCATTTAAAGTAGGAAAGACAGGAGAGGTTAAGACCTTCAGTCTCTATCCCTTAAGAGGGATGTGTGATTCTCTACTGTCTGCGAGCTCGAGGGTTTGACCTGCCACTTGGCTGTCACTAATGCTGGCAAGAAATGTCACTGGCTTGGTATGCCCTTGTTGCATGGCGTTTCCTGCTTCCATGGGTCAGATGTCAGCCCTACTCAGTGTAGTCTGAGAAGCTGATGTGAGGACTCTGCAGCTGTGTTTTCTGGTCCACAGATGAGGGCATGGTAGAGAAATCGATGAGAACAGTTGAGCATGTGTTCAGCACAAATGTGTGCCTAGCATATCTCTGTCAACACTTCCTGCAATAAAACAAGATATAAGACACTTAATGTGATTTCTTAGATCTTTATTTTCTTCCACAAACAAGCATATTCTTTTCAAAATATGAGATTAAAAACATCATGAAAGTACACATCTACAATCTCAGTATTCAAGAGGCAGAAACAGGAGTATCAGGAATTCATGGGGAATCTGGAATATATATTTTTTTAAAAATTGGGATATCTATATATATAATTATATGCAATATAATTATATATTTTAATATATAAATACATATGTATAATATAATTATATATGTATAATTAAAAATAAAGATGGGGAAATATAATATATCTGTTTTTCTGGTGTGAGTATATAGATATCCACAAGCACAGACATGGATCATTGGTGAATGATGCTCTAAACAGGTGAACATTTTCCTCACTGCCTTTTGTGCTGTGAGTTGGGAGTCAGCATATAGCTTTCCTGTGGTCAACAGGAGCATCTGGCAACGATCACACTTGCTTGCTTTCCTTGGTAGCTCATTTGAAAGTCAATTTCCTTCACTGTCTCTGCACTCTACATCTAAAAACAATGCATGAAACTTTCAGAGAACATATTACATTATTTTGATATAAAGTACTTTGTTTTAGAATATTTCATTCATGCAGTACCCCCTCTGCACACATAAGATTTGCTGTGAATTTCCTCCTTTGGCTTCTCTTTCCAGAAATTCAGCTGCTTTCCCCAGAGATGCCACTGAAATCATTGCTGTGTATTTGTCTAGGAACAATCAATACCTAAGACTGTGGCCACAGAAATTGCAGCTTGTGGTCACATTGCTTTCAAGCCAAGCCCAGGGCAATCTGCTTTTCTTTAAAGCATAAAGTATAGGGCCTGGAGAGATTGTTTATTGGTTATCAGTGGTAGTTTTCATCCAGCGGACCTGAATTTGTTCCCCAATACCTGCATCAGGGATGCTCAGAGCCACCTGTAACTTCAGCTCCATAAGATGCAACACCCTCTTCTGGCCTTTATTCAGTACCTTCACTCAAGTGCACATGCATACTCATAATTAAAATAATAAAAATGAATCTTTTTAAAGAATAAATACAAGGTGCTGAAAAGACTCCTTGCTTCACTGAGGATATCAGATGGATCAGATATCTATGGATCTCCAAGATGGCAACATGTCTCCTAAGTACTCTATTTAGAATAAGAACGATGTTAATACCACATTAATTTGACTATGCTTTTTATTGCCTGTGATTTTTGGTAAATTATTATTTTTTTAACATGAACCAGTTTCTTATTTTCAAAAGAAAGGATGTCTGTGTCTTCAGGAGGTCAATGCAAATATGAGCTAAAAGATAGTTTCAGACAGAACTTGGGCCACAGGCATGGTCAGTGGATATGCTTTGCTTGCTTTCTTTGTTTTCCTGTCTCCCAATTGGCTGAGAAAAACCCTGTAAATACTCCTGTCTTCCTTGTTGTCCTTCACTAAAATTGATGAGAGGGATGAATATATGGTACAGACTAGGACTGGTTTATCCTGGTGTCTTTCCTCTTTCCTTTTCCAATGTCTTTACTATGTTCATGCATGAACATAGCAAGTAGGCGTGTATCTTGTCTCATACCTGCTTTCTCCCAGTGCAGTTCTGACGTGAGTACATGGCAGTGGTTATGAAGCAGGGTGAGACGGTGTGGGCCAAGTGGCCACTTGCTCTAGAGCCCCTCGAGTACCTTTGAAGTACCTATTAACTGGCAAGTAACTGACTGCTAATTGGAAACCATTATGGTCTTTTCATTAAAAAGAGACTCTTTCATCTCTTCATTTCCCAAAATGAATAAAAGGCCTGTTCATACCTCTCCCAAATTTTAAGTGTCCTTTACATGTTCTATGAAGTTTGTCTGCTCATGAAGTGTGATGTAACACTGACCTCATGTAACGTCCATTAGTAAATCCTGATCGGAAACTTGTGTGGAGGTGTATGCCTTTATTACTGTATTTGGGAGGCAGAGGGAGGTGGACTCCTATGAATTCAAGGCTAGGCTGGTCCAAAGCAGGATTCAAGACAACCAAGGCTTCATGAAACATCACCAACCAGGACGATCCTAGTGTAGAGTCAAATTCATGCATTACTATTTGTGGATTGAGATTAAGCTTTCAATCTGCAACTTTCTAGTTTTCAACTCTGTCTTCTATAAAATGGGTGTGGTAGTAAAAATGGCTTCTAGGGCATCTGAGGAGAACTGTAGAAGACAGAGAACAGAAAGGGGACTCCGAGGAGCATGTGTTGGCTACATGTCTCATTGCTGTGATAAAACCACTGGACAAAAGCAACACGAGGAGGAAAGGGCTACTTTGGCTTATAGTTTGAGACTGTGGTCCATATTAGCAAGGAAGGCATGGTCACATGAGCATGAGGAAGCAGGTCACAGTGCTTCTTCAGTCAGGAAGCAGAGAGTGATGGATGAGGGTGCTTAGCCCTCTTTCTCCTTATTCAGCCTAAGTCCACCATGCGTGAGATGCTGCTGCTCATACTTAGAGTGGGGCTTCCCTCCTTAGTTAATCTAATCTAGATCACCCCACACAGCTTGCCTACAGGCTTGTCTCCTATGGGATTCGAGGTCCTATCAAGATGACAGCAATCATATCCATCATGAAACATCTAGCTAGTTTGCATTCTCCATGTATCAGCTGTTTTTGCTAACGCTGTTTAGTTAACCAGATCTATGCAGCTCCCTCTGCTCCCCTCTCTCTCATCATCTAGTGTTTATGGAGTACCTCTATTGTCCTTCCAGCTTAAGAGCCACAGTCTTCACTTGTGACTCTAACAATAGCAGGCTTGTATTTCAAATGTTGTGTTTCAAATGCTCTATTTGCACCAGGAAGAGGTGACTTAGTGACTTTAAGAAAAAGATGACTTCCTCTTTGTGACCCAGTTTTGCTCCAGAGGGGATGCATCATGTGTCATAGAGCAGTTTTGGTTATTTTCTGTGACCTCATAGAAACTCAGGAACAAAATTAGTCCACCTAAAGGAAGGGAAGGATTTGTGGTTGCTTTTAGTGCTGTGTTTATTGTTCCATACATTGGAGGGAGGATGTGCCGTAGACAAGTATTTGGGTACAATGCTGTGCTAATATCACGTTTGAGGAATGTCAGGTCACAATCCTGGCTCTGTTGACTAGCACTTGAGTGCCTGTTGATAAGTTATTGAACCTACTTGGGCAACCATTCACTGGTTAGCTCTAAGGAATTAGAGTCATTTGCAGAGGGCCAGGTGCACCGTGTCTGCTCACATTGGGTATGATTCATGTGAGGTTACATTCATTAAGTGATTAGTGTCAAACAATAGTTTAGAGACAACTTCATGTTAGAGAGGTAGACATAGTATCCAAACTCATGGAAGAGGGGCTGGAGTCAGAATATGGTGGCTCATCTGTGATCTGGGAAAGACTCTGGAACTCTTTTGTTGCCTTCAGATCTGTGTGATGTGTCCACTTTGAAAAAGTTTGACATGTGTAAATGACTTAATAAATGGAGATTACTCCTATCATTCAAATGTTACTACTGTTAGGTCATATCTTAATTTCTTTGCTATTGTTATGATAAAAATAGCTGGGCCAAAGCAATGCAAAGGAGAAAGGATTTAATTTTTGACTAGAGGGATATAGTGTGTCATGGTGAGAGGACGTGGCAGCAGGCAGGGAATGCAGAAGCCATGATGGCAAGAGGAAAAGGCTAGCTGGTCACATTGTCTGTGACCTCAGAGAGGGAGAGTGACGACTGCATGCCACTGCTCAACTCCCTTTCTTCACATACACAGTCCAGATCCTAGCCAGTGACGGCTCACCCACAGGGGTAAGTCTTCCCACCACTATTAATCCCCAACAAGTGTGCCCACCTCCCAGGGGATCACAGCTTATGTGAAGCTGGCAGTGAACACTAACCATTACAGCTGCTATCATTTGGTCTGGCTTCATATTTCATAAGATGGAAGAAGCCATCTTATGACTCGAGTTCTGTCTGTTGTCTCTAAGTGTAGGGGCTGAAGGAGAACCATCCTAAAAATGACGTCTTCTTCACCTCCAGGGACAAGTCTATCCAGTGTCCTCAGAGATGCCACCTTTGTGGCACATTCTATAAACTGCAAAATTAAATCTTTCACTCCATTTCCCCCAGAAAGACCCCTCAGAAGCGTTGCTTGGTCCCACACCAAATCTGTACTGCAGAGGCAAGGGAGGATGTGAGTTCAATCCCCCAGCCACCCCCCGCCCCCACCAACACAAAATCCCTGGGAAGATGTATGTGGCTGCATATAAATTGCATTGAATTTGGCCAGCCATGGGCTAGCATTGCTTTTATGCTGAATATCAGCGAAAAGTATGAAATGGAGATTACATTTTCAATTCTGGCTTTTCCCCCAAAGCTCTGCAGAGATGCCTTCATCCCCTCCATCCATCACAGCACAATTGCACTGGTGTGGACTCTGATGCTTTGCATTCCTTCCCGGGAAGGGAATCTGAAACCTGCCTCCAGACTGAAACAGTGTGCTATTGGCCTCCTTACCATCTGGCTTCTTATTCCTCCCGGCATCCCTCTCTCTAAATCTCTACCTTCTTGTGGTACTTTTTGTTTTAAAGATTCATCACACACAAAGATCACAAAATGAGTGCATGTGTGTGCACGTGTGCGCGCGCGCGCACACACACACACACACACACAGAGAGAGAGAGAGAGAGAGAGAGAGAGAGAATGCGACACATGCTTGGGGATGCTCAAATTGCTATATTTGCTTCTTAAGTTGTTCAGGACAGAAATAAGATGTTGCTACAAGTGGGGTTCATCCATCGTCAATGAGAACATGCTTATTAATTCTTGTTGAAATACATATATTCATATCAGCTCTTTCAGTTACTATCCCCAAACAGCCCTAAATCATTGTCAGTGCCTTAGCTCCAGCCTTAGTCAAAAAAAAAAAATTGCTTTCTGGTGGAGGGTGAATGGGTGCTGTGCTTGCAGCTTTATCCTGCCTTCAGCTTCAATGTCTTTAACAGCCTTTTCCTGCCCATTCTCCTAGCTGCTCCCTCCTGCCCCTCCCCCACCCCCAGTGATTGCCTGGCTAGCTCCCCAAAGAGAAAATGTGTTAAGTGAACTTGACAGATTCCAGGCTGGCTCCATATGGCAAGGCCCAGGTTGCATGTTCCTGGGGTCCCCAAGCTACTCTCACCTTATTAAGATGGCAGTAACTACATGCAAGTCAACTTCACTGCATGGTTTTAATTCCTTGGGCCCTGGAGACCAGCCTCAGACTTCAAGGTGGAATTAGAGGCAGCATCTTCCACTGCAGATGCAAAAAAGCGACCATTTCCTCTCCCATAGTCACAGAGCTGGCCAGAAGGTAAGGGAAACACGGATCCAGAGTGGGAGAAATATCGCTTTAAATGCAGAGCTTCCGGCGTGAGGGCATTCGTAGGGTTGCCCGAGGTTCTGACAAGGACATTTAAGCTTCATCGTACTCTTGTTTATTGCTTGTTCTGCACTGTCTGAACCTTTGGACTCCTACACATAATTGAGACTTTGACTTTGATTTATAAGTATCTAATTTGAGCTCCTCCTTCATTTGAAAGCCATGGAGAAAATTAACTCCAAATCAAATCAATGCATTTCAAGTGGCTAAGCCCTTGTACCTTGGTGATTAATGGCTGGAGTTGAAGCCTACATTTTTTAGATAGTAGAAATCTGTGAGAATGAGTCTATAAAAGACAGACCTTTGCTGGAAATCATTTTATATGAGATATATAGGAAATGTGGCTACCTTTTTTGTGCTGTGGATTTCCATATTTTACAGAGAACTGTAGTTATGTAGAGTGGAGACTCTGAGGAGAGCAGCAAGTCACTTAATTTGAATACGTAAAGAGAATAGCAAGATGAGGCACAGAATTCACTCCAGGAATTTCATGGGGAGACTATCTCAGCAACAGGAGGGTGGGTTCAGGAATTTTACAGATGTGGGGATGAAGGGCAGGTATAGAGATGCTCTTGGTACCTTGGGGGCTTGCAGTGTATAGGGAGGGGAAGCCATTGAGGATACTGAAATTTTCTTCTAGCTTCAAGATTTCTTGAAGATGCTTTCCTGTGCAAATATATTCATCAAAATTATAAATGACTGTGGTGATCTCTAAATCTATTATTCTCTCTGTGTCTCTGTCTCTCTCTCTTTCTCTTTCATGTGTGTGTGTTGTATGCATATACATGTGGATGGTGGCAGTAGATTTCTGTGTGCACATGTGGAGATGGCCAGAGGCTTTGGTGTTTTCTTCCATCACTCTCTACCTTATCCCCTCAAGACAGTCTCTCCCTCATCCTGGAGCAGGCACACAGACACCAAGTCTAAGTGATTCCCCTATTTCTTCATACCCCCTCTCCAGACCTAGTATTGGGGTTTTATATATACACACATGAACACATCTTTTTACACATGAGGTCTTGATATTTGAACTTAGGTGTTAATGTTTGCTCAACAAGTCCTTGCCGCCTTATTTATTGATGGCTTTTCACACACCACCTCAGATCAAAACCTCTGAATAGGGGCAACTGAATTTTACTTTGGATTTCTTTAGCTAAATTAATAAAAACGTGAAGACAGTAATTCCTATATTGATATGAGTCCTAGTCCCTAAACAAACAGATTTCAACTGAACATCAAAGACACCTTGGAGATTCTGATAATATTTGCATAGTCTCTCTTTCCCAGAACCAACAAATTGAAATATTTCCTCTACATAGGTCTCCAAATAGGCTGGCTTGTTGATTCTCTGAGTAGAAGTGAGGACTCCTCTACTTACTCCTTAGTGACTTGTTCCTAAACTGTGCTAATGTAAAAGAAGCTACTGATACACACCATCTCATTTAACCCTGGGAAAGTAGAAGAGCTCAGCCGAGGCCCTAAGCAAAGCAGATATGTAACAATGTGCATTCAATGCTTTCCCTTTTGTCAGCCCCAGCCTGGACCAGGACACTTTCAACAATCTGTAAGCCATCATCTATGGGGAGGACAATGAAGGTCTCATCTACATGGATGAGGCAGGTACAACTGGGCACGAAGCATGCCACAGACTTTTCCCATCCTACCTCACTGAGGACGTGAGACATAGCTACTCCCTTCTCTTGTTCTACTAGGTCCAGATATGAGCAATGGTAGCCCATAGTTCTTTTGTATATGGTGACTTTAGCTTTGTGTTCTCCCCAGCACAGTGGGCTGTGTATGTTCATGTGTGTGTGTGGGGGGGGGGGGAGTGTTTTTATGAGGGAAAGTGTAGATAGATATGTGAACATGGGAAGGAATGCTACAGGTGCTATGCTCCAAGAGCTACCTATCTTGCTTTATTTGTGACAGTGTCTTTTACTGCTCTCTCTCTCTCTCTCTCTCTCTCTCTCTCTCTCTCTCTCTCTCTCTCTCTCTTTCCCTCTCTGTATCCCCTGAGCTAGGTAGGGATTACAAATGTATACCACCACATCTGGCTTTGTACATGAGCACTGGGGATTTGAACACGTGTCATCAGGCTTGTGTGGAAAAACTTCACTGACAGAGCCATCCCCTGAGCCCTAGCCTGGCATGTTGAATCTTTAACAGAGCTCTGTACAAACGGTATTTGTAGAAGAGTCCTCAATAATTTGGCCCCATAATGGGCGTTTCCAGTTTAATCTTGGTGTTTTAGCGGAGAGCTCCTTCATCTCCTTTGCATCAGAGGTGGTAATCAGATTTACAAGGAGGATGCAGATGCCGGGCTCTGTTAAGAGACAACAAGTTCCCCTGTGTTCCCAGAGCCATTCTATGATGACTGTGTCTCTGATGAGCACAATGTCTGACTTTGGCTCAAATGGTCTCTTTATGCTGATTGTTGTCAAGCTCTTGAGGGAAAGTGAAGTATCCTAGGTGTTTGACTGTCGAGGCTGTAGGTCTAGGAATATATGAATAAATTCTTGAGTCCCAGTCTTCTGTGCTTCAGTTGGAGACATCTATCTTACCCTAAATAGAAAGCATTTGATCTCTTGAAGTAATGCAGACTCATGGCTACAGCATGAAACTAGGAGAGGCAAGCTTCAGAGCTTGCCCTTCTGTCTTTTCAACAGATCCAGTTTCTTCATTTGTTAACTGGAGGTATTGATGATATTGGATGGCACAGACAATAAGACATAATGTCTAATACAAAATATATGCTCAGCCTGGGATAATGTTCTATCCCACGTCTCTCTAGAAACAAGGTGAATGCCATTGTACAAGAGAAATTAATGTGATAGAATATTCCTTCTTTATTTCAGTGTTCACTAGGTGATTATTATTATTGCTATTATTATTATTATTATTATTATTATTATTATTATTATATTTTCTCTCTTCTGTGCTACTTGGATCTTGCAGACTACAATCTCTGCTTCCACCCCCTCCCTGTTTCAAACATAGCTTCATTGCAGCTGTGGATTCCCTCCTGCCCCAAGGCCTTCATGCTGCATGAGCAGACCCAGAGCTGAGAGCAGAACATGGAGCCCAGAAGCACAGGCCACTTTCCAGTGCCGAGAAATCCTCTACCTTCTCAGGGCAAAGGCATGCCCTCGAGAGATGTGGGAAATCAGTTGTGAGAAGTCGTAATTAATGATCTGCTGGGTCTTGGCACTTATGTAGGAAGCAGAAGGCCACCAGGGATTGGAGCAGCCTGTTGGATTAGAGCTGTCCTCCAGGAAAGCCTCTCTTAGGGAGGCTTTGGAAGGCAGAGCAGGAAGATTTGGGTGGCAAGGTCTCTGCAGCTTTCAAGGCTGGTACTCATTTGCTTACCTTGCATCAGAATGGCAGTAACCTGAGTGCTAGATCCTGGCACGTGAGAGAAGCCATGCTGGTTTAAAGTCCTATCTCTATCTATCCCTCATCCTGTAGTTTGCCTGGGGATATTCCTTCCTAGGGAATCTCAGATTTACCTCTTTGTAAAATGGCCATTATGTCACACACTCTTTAAGGCTGTTTGGATTAGAAACTTAGTGATACTCAAAACTGAGCAGATACTCAAAAGCACTTTGAATAAAAGTTTAAACCAGGAAGCCATATTCCCCATTTTTGAAGAATCCAGCTGTGTAAGTAAAGTGTATGGCCAAGTAGTCCCCTAGATCGTCATAGATATTTCTGTGAGCACAATGTACATTCCACCCATGGAGTCAACTAGAAAACTACTGTCAATCATTCAGATATTTTGTTTGTTATGTCCATTCTCTTTTGGTGGATAATTGAGTCTATAATGAAACTTGCTGACTTTTAGTGAGTTAGAATATGTCTGTTAATCACTACCTTCCGCTTGCCTCACTGCCAAGCTCTCTGGGGAGTTCAATGACTCCTCCTGTGACCAGGGGCTGTTCAGTCCTACAGTAAGTCCTCCCTTAGAACTGTGGCAGCCAGGTCTTCTGTTCCACAGTCACTTGGTATTCTCTGCAGTGGAGCCTAGCATCCTGCTTTGAGTCTCTTATTAACTCAGACCTATAAATCAGCTGCACAGTGTCTGCACACAGCAAGGAGTAGTGATGGTGTTATAATGAGAAGCTTTCCAGGTATACAATAACAGTATTTTGAAGCTTCTACCTCATCATGTCACAGTCAGGGCTACAATATGTGATATCTGCTGTATTGGCTAGTTTTGTGTCAACTTAATTCAACTTAGAGTCATTTTGGAAGAAGGACCCTCAGTGGAGAATACCCCACCAACACACACACACACACACACACACACACACACACACACACACACACACACCAGATCAGCCTGTGGAAAAAGCTATGAGGTACTATCAGGAGTAATGATTGATGTGGGTGGACCCAGACTATTATTGGCGGGGCCACCCCTGGGTACCTGGATGATGGAATAAAGCAGGCTGAGCAAGCCATGCAGCAGCACTCCTCCATGGCTTCTGCTTCAATTCCTGCCTCCTAGTTTTTGCCCTGGCTTCTCTCAGTGTGGCCTGCTTCTACCTAAGATTTGTGAATTCACATAAACCTGTCCTTCCTCACATTGCATTTGTGTTCTTTCACAGCAGTAGGAACCCCAAGTAAGATATCACATAGAGTTCTTAGCCTGTGGAATGCATATTGAATTGAAGGAGACCAACTGATTGATCACAATCATTGTGGTTCACACCAAGTGTGCTATACAGGGTTCACAGCAGGTAAACTTTGTGTAGCCCACCCTACTAATGATGATTACTACATCAGGTGCCATGTTCCTGGTACCAGCTGTACTGTGTTCTTTATTATCGTGAACGTTCCAGTCCCTGTTACATTTCCTCCCAGGTTTATTGGTTGGTTGGTTGGTTGGTTGGTTGGTTGGTTGGTTGGTTGGTTAGTTAGTTGACTTTTTGAGACAAGGTTCCTCTGTGTAGCCCTGGCTGTTCTGGAACTCACTCTGCAGACCTGGATTGCTTCAAACTCACAGAGATCTGCCTGCTCCCAAGTACTGACATTCAGGTTCTGTGCCACCACTGCCCAACTCCTCTGTAGATTGTTTTTAAATCAACAGTCAGGTTGGCCCCTTCCCTTCGTCCACCTGAAATTCATTTTGAGAGATACTTAGGGAAGATGATGGCTGGCAGCCAATGTGTTTTTCTAGCAAAGGAGAAGGGAAATATGTGAGGGCTGTGCTCCTGCTGAGGGAGATGTTTCATGTAGGTGAGAACCCATAGCAAGGAAGGAACTATCCTTCCTCCGTGTTTGCGGCTGCTCCTAGATGTGCTGGTGAGCCCCTGTCTGCCCACCTCTATGCAAATGAGTCCTCCCACAAGCTGAGGATGTGCTGTCCTCAAAATCCAACCGCCATGTGCAGGAGATGGGCTCAGCTGCTGCTGCACAAACAGGCGCTGAGAAAGGAGAGTGTTTGCCTTCAGTGAGGGATCTCCGTGATTGATTGCAGTTTGACAAAAGACCTCCACCCGGGTATGAGATCTGACAACGTGATCGCCACTGTAAGTTGCCTTTCTCAGGTCATGAACCTGGAACTTCAGCCTGGAACAGTGTGGGAGGAGAGGGAAGCCACCCCTGTACTAACAGGTGTTACTGTTATGAGCACTTCTCCTGTATTGGCGAAACTTACTCCTCCCAACTTGACAGGGCGCTGGTCATCCCAGGAGCAAGGCATATTTGCTTATCATCTTAGGTGTCCATCAGAATGGACTTGTCAGACTATTTGGAGATCCTTCTGTAAGTGGTAAGAGATGCCGTAAAATGAGGTTACCAACTAAGATCGCTGCCTTTGAGATCTGGAAGATTTCACATTGTATCCCAGCACAGCCTTTGCTAAAGACAAGAGCGAACCCCGACAGTTATTTATCTTCCATTATCTTCCTTTCTCTCATCTGTGAAAGGAGGGCAATAGTGTGTGTCTTATGAAAATAAAAGTCTATTAGATAAATGCTTAGCATGGTGTCTTACACCTAATAAACCCTTACTACATGGTAGGCTGGCTTCTGTGTCATTAATATCCAGACCCTCCCACAACGACAGAGTTGTCATATATCTATGTAATTCCTGGGGATATGAGTGTGTATTGAGAACACCTGTACAGTGATGGTCTCACTGATGCAGAATGTATTAAAAGTAGGTTTGTTGTGTTGCAGGGTGTGCAGGGTGGAGAATACTACTGCTCTAAAAATCAGGTTTTCATGGGTATAAGTGCACAAGAAGATGGGTGCTTTGGCCATGTAGGTCAGTGTCTACAGTAAGAAGCACAGCCTGGAAATATAGATGATTTTCATCCTCAGGAAGTCTGCTTTGACTGAATTAGAGCCAGAACTGTCAGAGAATTTGAGGAATTAAATCTTTTTCAGGCAAATGCTTTCCCTATTCAGGATGCCACTCTTAGGAGCTAGAATCAAGGGCAGTGGTTGAGTACTTGCTTACCATGTATGAACAAAGCCCTGGCTTCAATTCCCAGCAATGACAGTCAAATACAGAGAGGATGAAAATATACAATAGATTTATGATAGGTTGATAAATAGGTAGGCAGAAAGGTAGATGATAGAGAGAGATGAAAAACTGATTCACAGATGCATAGGTGATGCACAGATAGGCGATAGATGATAGATGCCTAGAAGATGGGTAAATGACAGAGGGAGACAGGTACTGCTCATGTGCAGTCAAAGATACCCATTTTAGCATGCAACTTAAATTTTAATATGTGTATACAGCCTTGTGGTCCTCTCTATGACATGTTCATTTGTTCATTCTTCCAAGTTTGCTTATTCTTGTACTGTCCCTATCCCAAGCCCAGACAACCACAGATCTACCTTCTGTGTCTTTTGAGTTTCTTGTCAATGACATTATCCTGGGAAGCCTTCCTTTTTTGACATCTTCTCCTTAGGGTACTGTGTCAGAGGTCTATCTGGGCCTTCTTGTATGTGTGTGAAAGGAGTACAGCTCAGTCTGTGTGTGCACTCACAAGTTAGTGGCAATTTTTTTTTTTTTTTTTTTTTTTTTTTTTAGTTTGGGGGTGTTGTGAATGTTGTGGGATTTGAATGTGTCTTTGTATTGTATGTCTTTATGTTCATGAGTATATCACTTAATTGCTGGTTGGTCAATTAACTCAGTTTAATGTTTTAAGACGCTGTTTTCCAATGTATAATTATGGTTTTGTTTTGAGTGTGTTTGTTGTTATTGATAGTGATTTTCTGAGGCAGGGGTCTTCATAACCCTGGCTGGCCTGCAACTCACTATACAGTCCAAGCTCTCCTTGAACTTGTAGTGATGTAGCTTCTTTATTTCTGGAGTTTCATGCATGTACCTCCATACCCTATTGGCTGTACTACTTTGAGTTTCTACTTGTATGTACCTTTCACGTCTCTCAAATGCCCCTCTGTGTCTGACCTGCATTGAGTCTCTCTGGCCTCTGTAATGTTCACATTTAGATTCCAGTAAATGATGATTCTGTCAGCATCAGAATGGTAAATAAGTATTCTGTCCCAATGTATATGTCCTGAGTTGTACAAAACAATTTAAGATTGAGAACTACACTCTAGATTTGTATGGTGTTGTTAATCTACCATTATTTTAATAACGGAAGATCCATTCTATGTATGCAAAGTCAGAGCCACTTCTGTAGTGAAGTGTTTCTACCTGGTATGAGCATCTCTCTAGATGAACAGACATGTTATTTATTGGGCAATAAGAAAGTTTGTCTTATGACTTCAATGACAGATGTTTATCTATGCACACACCTGCATGCACAGACATACACGTGTGTATTACTGGCCCCCTCTTTGTGCTAGAAGTTGGCCTTCATGCTGATTCTCTGATGGTTTGCCTTGCCACACACTATACTGTTGCATGCACTCTACTGGAAAATGTGATCATCTACATTTTGCTTCCTGCCTACATGTTCTTCCCGTTGGATTACAAGTGGGTTAACATTCTTAGTTGGAGCTTTCGACAGTGGTAGGTTGCTCTATGACTTTTTCCAAAGGACTTTAGTAGATTTCTCTCAAATCCAACTGGATGCTATAATCTCCTAATTAGTTCTAAAATGCGGCAGATAAGATGGTGAATGAACTTAGCATGTGGCCTTTGTCCTGGGGTGAAGCAGCTCTCATCCATCAGACAAGAGCTTTATATAAGGGTCATATATGAGTTACCACCTTAGGCTTGTATAAAGAAATTTTAAACAGATGATTATCCTATGAGAGCCTATGTGAATCTAAATAATACCTATTTTGAATTATGTGAAAACCAGTATTAAATTATTATATACCAATATATACACATGCATGTATCTACACACACATGTATATAAAATGTTCCCTCCAATTTCCTCATATCAAGACACGAAATTCATTATCATCTGTACTTATTATTAGGAGTATCCAATAATATGTATATGTATATCCAAAGGTTGAGTATCATCTTGTAGGACAAATATGACCCACCACCTATTCTTTTGAATAAAGTTTTATTGCCACACAGTGCTGTCTATTAATTTATATATTAGTCACAGATACTTTCTCACTACAACCTTAGAGCAGAGTTAAGAAAAAACAGAAATGTACATGTTTAAAAAAAATCTATCTGTGTGTGTGTGTTCATATGTGTGTGTGTTTGTGTAATGCATGTGGTACACACAGTTATGCTACATATGTGTTACCACACATTTATACAGATGTACATTTACCAATGTGGAAGATGGAGGTTAACATTTGACATTTTCTTCATTACCCTTCTTGTTTACTGATGATGTATCTCATTGAGCCTAGAATTTTCAGATTTGAATAATCTAGCTGCCCAGTGTTCCCTAGGAATAACCCAAGTATTGGGATCCCTGAACCCCCAAGTGCTGGGATTACAGGTAGATACCATGCCTGCCTGGTTTATCCTGGCTTTATCCATTAGAGCCATCCCATCCGTTCTTATTTGGCTCTTTATAGACTATCACCAATTCTTCTAAGGTAGAACGTGGAATATCTACAAGGTTAGTGAAGGTCTGTGGATCACTGTATGTCTATATCCAGTATATATGTTTACACTGTTCTAACTCCCTCACTATGGACAAGACATTTCAGTTCTCTGAGTCCCAAATTTTGGGACTTAATAATAACATAGCCATACAAGAATTGTATCTGATAAAATACAGGGGTGAGGGATCTGGTGTGCCCAGCATACAGTTCATAGAAGATAACACTGTTTGCTGGTACGTAGCCCTGAAATGTGTGACATATTATTCTTGGAATTACATGCTAGTCCATAGTTCAAGCTAAGAAATAAGCCACTGATCTGAAACTCAAAGGGTCAGAGAGAGACCCAGGTCACTTAATGTGGGATAAGTCATACAAGAGTCAGGGTTCCAGCATCAAGGACCCAGGCCTCCCCTTCAGACCAGTGGCTACCTCTCTCTGTTCTGTCTCTCTGCTGTTCTGTGAGCATTTCAAACACACCGTCCTCTTCAAGGCATTGATTTGGATTTGTGCTTCCTCATTGCCTGAAATTATTTCTCCCAAGATGTCCATCTGCTTCCTCCTTCCTGAACACTTTTCTCACTAACAAGCCTCTGTCACTGTCCAGTTTCATGCTTTTGTTCTCACAAGTACAGGTCACTGTACTTCAGACCAATGCATTTACATGCCACTTCCTTGTCTCTTACAAAAGGCACTCCCCACAGCATTGAGGAATCTCTCTTGTTCTATGGCACACATGGAGAACTTTGCCTGGAATGAAACATGACAAAGTAGTCTCTGAAGAAAGACTTTCTTTCATTGCTTCAGGGCCCCGCCATCTCTGTCTTTCATGCCCATCTTCCTGTGCACAATGACAAATGGAATCTATATGTATGTGCATATCCACAGCCAGTCCAAACTGTGGGCAGTTGACTCCATGGATATGCTTCTCAATCTGTTCAACTCATAGAGAATATCCTAAAGAGTGGTGTGCTGCTTAACTAACCATAGAGAGAATCCAGAAGATTCTTTGGTAAGATCCTGGATACCTCTATTGTAGAAGTCCTATGTAGATTTAGCTTACCAAAAGCCACTTAAGAGTCTATCTCAATACCAGGGAAAGGCAAATCTTTATTAGCAGCATCCAATAACTTCTGTTCAGGCAGTCCCACCCTTGAAATGGATTTCCTTTTTCAAGGCCCCTTTTCTAATTAACTTAGGAGCCTAGATTACAAGAAGCCAACCTTGTGAATGGAGAGGGCACTCTGCAGAAGCAAGCACTGGAGGTGATGTTTAATTAAAGAGATGCCATTAGAAGGAAGAGACCTGAACAGGTTGTAGTGCTAATCCTTCTGGCTAGCTCCTGTGTCCCTGCATGATGATGATTGATGAGCTAGTCCTGCTCACATCTTCATCTGCAAGGTGCAGTCCCCTCAGGCAGGAGGGACTCCAGCTCTCTGTGCAGCCACTTTGCTTGATTGAGTTTCAGGGGCTGGTAAAAGACACTGATGTGCAAATGTTCCTCCTATTTCTGCTTCTTTCTTCCCCTTATTTCTCTTCATTAGTGGAGAGCTGGCTAGGTGAGTCTCTGAAAGGATAGATAGATAGATAGATAGATAGATGATAGAGGGATGGAGAGATGATGCATGAATGAATTAAGAGGATAAAAGAAAGTGAAAAAGAGACAATAGAAGATATATCAATAGATAGGTGATAGACACATAGGATTATGGACAGATGGAGAATAAGTCATGGTGTTTTTATATAATTATATGTCTATTCATGTTTATAGTCATTCATCCAGAAACCTACCAAGCCTTACATGTATCTGTGAATTTCTCTATATTTCTGAAAGCATTTGTCTAGGCATCTCTTTATAAACAGTTTTGTGAACCTCACTGTTTTTTTCTTCCATATCTATGTGTATCTTTGTGTCTGGCTTCCCTATTCTGCCCATATCACCTTCTCTAGCTACTGTCTGCTCTTGTCTTACTATTTCTTCTTCTATGTTTCTTAGGCCTGTCACATGAAGCAGCGTGAGAAAGCCCTGAGCAAGTATTATTGGTTTTGTTTTTATTTTTCAGTGTTATGTAAGTGATCCAGAGGCTATTGGTTAAGCATATATGAGTGCAAGCAACTGCCTGAGGTACCTTCTGACAGTTATTTAGTAATTATCCCTATAATCATGAACATATATTCTGGTGTATGTTAATTTCTAATGTTGAGCATGGTATTTGTTTAATCCTGTGTAT
Organism: Arvicanthis niloticus; assembly: GCF_011762505.2. NCBI lineage: Eukaryota > Metazoa > Chordata > Mammalia > Rodentia > Muridae > Arvicanthis > Arvicanthis niloticus. Next base: position 96,848,823 of record NC_047663.1, read on the forward strand.
CTGAAAGAGTAGCCCTGTTACTGTTCCATTTGAGTATGAAAGAACTGAGGCTTAAAATTGTGGGGACTGGCAAGTGGTTTCACAGATATGAGCATCTCATGCTTTTGCAGAAGACCTGAGTTCTGATCCCAGTACCCATATTAGGCTGCTCACAGCTGCTATACTTCCATCTCCAGGCATTCTGATATCTTCATCTGGTCTCTGCTGTTGTGGTGCTCATGCATGTCCATGCTCTACCACACACAAGCATACATATGTATATGTGTATGTATATGTATAATGTGTATGTGTATATGTGTGTATGGGTGTATGTGTATCTGTGTATATATGTGTATATATGTGTATATGTATATATGTATATATACACATACATATATGTATACATACATACATGTATACATACATATACATACATATATATATATATACATACATACTCACACACATAATTAAAACTATAATAAGTCTTTTAAAAAAGTGAAGCATGGGTATTGTCCATAATATATAACATAACACACTAAAATAAGACTATTTCTACATTCTACAATGTACACATAATGCCTGTAAAAAATGAAATTAAGCAACCATGTCAGAATTTCAGCAGTGCAATTGTGGATCATGCTACACATGTGTTTTTCTGCATAGTGCTTCTTTCATGTGAATGAGAAGACAGGTTTGTGTCTCCCAGATTTCCCTGTTTTTTTCTTTTCCTTTAATTCTGTGTCCCATTTTTCTTGAGTGAACATCTTTGCCACGTGGCCAAGAAGCTGGCTTTTGATTCCAGGAAGCTACAGAACTTCCATCCGTCTTCTGAGCCAAAATAAATTGGCAGAAATGTCTGATTTGACTTTCTTCTCCTTCTTCAAGGCAGGTGCTTTTCTCATTATGGAGACAAGAATGACACTTTGTCTCAGCAAGCACTCAGACACTTACAATACCTGCGTAGTTTCTGGTCTTGAAGCTGCTATCTCACGGAGGCCCAGTGTGGCTCAGAGTTCTACTGAGCTCCAACTCTGTAAGATTATATTTTCAGAATCTGGGAACTGACCCTCCTCAGATGGCTCATCTGCAATGCTGACTTCAGAGGGTGTTGCTCAAATTTTCCATCCTTCCGAGCTGCCTTCTTGATTTTAGGGATTTGGTCTGAGATAAAATTGTGAGCTCATTTTCCTGTAGTAAGGGAATAAGAGCTAATGGTCACTAAATTATAACTTTTCAAGTCTCATTAACTTTGGTGATGAAACTCTACTTAGATCAGACAGTAAGCAAGTACTGTTCATCCTAGTCCACCTGATTGAAGGTGGGCACTTAGCAGACACTACCTGAACTCAAATGGTCTTGGTTAAACAAACTTCCCAATAGTGCAGAAAAGAAGAATGTGGGTAGCTATAATTTAATTCTAGTGTCCTGCAGAAATGGCGTTGCCTTCATTCTCAGATTACTTTGTTCTGACAATAGGATGTCTCTGCCATCATGAGAACCCCATGGAACCTTAGATCATATCAGTGCCTCATTTCCTTGTGCACACTGAAAAAAAAATATCGCTTGATCATGGCACTGCACCCTGGAAAGAATCACAAAGCTGTCGTTCTATAGACCCATCAACTTGCAATTCTGTGGACACAAAGGAACAGATCATGCCACTTGCCTCTGTACCTTGTTCGTAGCAATGAGACCCTGACATAATGTCAGCAGGCTGCAAATTGTGCTGTGATATCCCAATCATGAGTTCTATTCTCTGAAGCCAGTCTCTACACCACCTGTCAACCTGTGCTTCACTGGCTGGTGATGCGCCATTCTCTCTTCTTAGGTCTCACTCATGCCAGAACTCACAGTCCATTAATTTGACTCTCAGACCTCCTCTTCTGTTTTGCTACAATCTGTAATCTTGATCATAGCCTTGACTTATTATCTTGTGAATAGAATCTTTTTCATTACTTTTGAATTTAAAATTAAGTCTGCTTGAGGGACATTCTCCCATTACAAGAAGATGGAACTTAGAGGCTGGGCCAGGCACATGTATGATGCTAGCCAGACTAAGTGTGTAGTCTCACTTGTTCCAGAATTTCTTGGAGAAATTCCATTAATATTTTTAATTTTAGTGTGTGGTTATGGAAAGCCTTTTATTGGTATTTTGGTTTTGCTGCCTTTCTCCTCTTCTTCCTCCTTCCCTTTTTTTTCTCCTCCTCTGTCTTCTCTTCTTTATGTTAAATTAACATGACTGTCATTGGTTAAAGTGTCTATTGCTGTGGTAATGCGTCATGACCAGAGCTACCTGGGGAGAAAAGGGTTTATTTGGTTTACACTTCCACAGCACTGTTCATCACAAAAGAAAACCAAGACAGGAACTCAAACAGGGCAGGGACCTGGAACCTGGACACAGGTGTTGATGCACAGGTGATGGAGTGACGGTTATTGGCTTGTTGATCATGGCTTGCTCAGTCTGCTTTGTCTGCTTGCTTACAAAACCCAGGGCCATCATCCCAGCAATGGCACTATCTCTAATGGCCTGGGCCCTTTTCAGTCAACCACTAATTGTAAAAGTGGCCTATAAGCATGCCTACAGCCTGATCTTGTGGAAATATTTTCTCATTTGAGGCTCCCTTCTCTCTGATGACTCTTGCTTGTGTCAAGATGACATAAAACTAAACAGTACAATGACCATGTCTGGCCTTTAATTCTCTCTATATAATATAACACTGGGACACATGGTCTGCTCAGGCTTCCTTCTTTTGATACATGTGTGCAGAGCAAATGACTTACACTAACAGTTCTTGTAGTACTGTATTATTTCCAAATAATTTAAAACATTACAAATATAATATTATTTCTTATTATTTTGCAAAACTTTAAATGAAAGTTTGAAGTGTGTGTGATTTCTTCCTTTCTGACTGAACTCCCATATCTTGTTAATTTTCATCATGCCACTCCAGTGTGTCTCCTTTGTCATTCTCAATATTGATAAATCCAGCCCATGTTCTTAATGCCTAGACTAAGAGCCCCTGTCACTTTCCACAGTGAACCCTGTGTTCCACGCTTATATATCATGGATCCGGCTCAGTATTCAGCATTAAACTTACCATATCAAAAGGTGAAAAAGCTCTATAATAAACTGACTGCTTTGTGTGGTTTTGACTGTATTCTGCATTTGTCATTCCAAACGTGATCTACAGAGGCATAAAACTCAGTTGAGATTCATCTACCAGGCAGAATATAGCAAAAAATTCCTGTAGAATGCAGATTAACAACTGAAGAGAGGAATGTAAGTGGAGGGCTTTGTGTTTCTGTCCATGGTGCTGGACACATCCCTGGGTCTCCAAGTCAACTCCTCTGCCTTTGTCAACCTAACAATGCGATTATACTTAAATGACTATGTGACAAGGGATCAGGTGTTTCTCTATAATCATCTTTTAGTCTCATTTCATGGGACTATAGATGCTGTGGATGACATGATGGGAGCTGACTGTCATCTACCAGGGAACCGTCTTGTTGTATAGGACAGATTCTAGCTGCATGTAGCTATTTACATAGATTAAAAGTAAATTAAATTAAAATGCCATTGCTTAGTTATACTATGTGTCTTTCAGACACTTGAAGGCTACACATGACAACAGTGGCTGAATCAGACATCATAGATCTGTAGAGTCTTTATTATCCCAGAATGCTTTACACTCTGTTTCCTTAGGATAGCATTAGGAGAGACTTGGAAATGACCCTCCATTAGAGCTCCACCTTCACCACCACAATTAGTGAGTGAGTGCTACTGTATATGGCAAGACGGACCTCATAAATGTGATTAATTTATTCGTATCTATCAATAAATTAATAAATGTGATAATTATTGATATCTATCAATAGAAAGATTTTCTTGCCTCATTGGGTTGAGCCACATATAATCACAGTAATCTTTACATGAGAGGAGCTGAGGTGAGGAAGACACAGACTAGATAGAAACAGAGATGTGGTGGTTTGTTTGGAATTTGCAGAAGGAGGCTTCAAAACAAATCATTCAGGTGGCTGCCAGCAGACAAGAAGGCAAGCAATTGGAAACAGCCCAGAAAGCCTCTAAGAAGAAACAAAAACAAAAACATTCCCAGTGACTTTTTGAGTATATGCCATTGAGACAGAGATTCCAAAATAAAAGGAATTCATCAAAATTAATCCAGGATGGAAAGGAAAAAAGATGAGGGAGTAGAGACTAATTCTGAGTTGGTTCTTGATCTCTCCTGTTCAAGACTGTAAGAGACGGGGGTGGATAGCCGCTTCTGTGGGTAAAGTGCTTGCCATGGAAATGTGAAGACTTGATTTCAGATCTCTATTCCTCAAATAGCAAGCTATGTACAGAGGCCCATGGCTGTTATAGCAGCCCTAGGCTTGTCAAGGCCAGAGGCTGATGCTAGGCATTTTATTTTATCAGTTTCTACTGTATTTTTGGAGACAGAATCTCAGATTGAAGCTGGGGCTCAGCAAATAGGCTGAGCAGGGCCCAAGCTTCTTCCATCACACCCAGTGCTTAGAATATAGGAGAGAGTACCAGCAGTCAGAGAGCATCTTCAGTTTTGTAACACATTCCAGGGTAGTGTGGGCTATGTGAAATGCTGTCTCAGAAGACAGATGAATGATAAAAACCAGAAGTTGAGTGATAACCATGGATCATTCCAAGAAGCACAGTGCAGTGATATTTCTGTGGTTCTTGCTATTAAAGGCTGGTATTTTGTTTTCCAAGCTCAGTGTGATATCAATAGTGTGGTGATAAAACTTAGTCTCTGTTCTCTCATCCAGTTCTTCCTACCTTGGCTGAATTTTGATGAATTCTTTTTATTCTGGAAATATTTTCTTTACTTAATGTACACTGTCATTCCAAGTTATTTTCTTATTTGAATAATAGCAATAATGACAGCAAGGACACCATGGTTATTTGACACACACATTTATCAAAGGCTTGTTTTATTTTAAGCAAAGTGGTGAGGAATTCATGAGCATTATTTAACTTATTTTATGAATAACCCAACAAATTTGTGCAGTTAATATCCCCATTTCCAGAGAGATCAACTGAAGCATGGGGGTGGCGGTACCACTTACACTATGCATATCAGTCAGAGGGATTCCAGATTCAAACAATAGGCTTCCTGCGCTTCAGAAATTTTTTGTTCTAGAACTCAGGAGAAATATCATTCTTCCTTTCCCCTTTATGTCAAGAACTCTATTGTCTTTTCTTTTCCACCGTGCCCTTTTAAGGAATAATTTACTGGAAAAAACATAAGAATCTCTTTAATAAAAATAGCTCATGAAAGTTGACTATGACTCTTTTTAATTTTGAGTTAGTAGGCATGGCACCCAGGGTCTTGCACAAGCTACGTTGGTGTTCTGCTACTAGACTACCAGGCTTTAGGTTATTAGTAAGAGCTTTCTACAAAGCACAGACAAACTTCTGCTATTCCTGATATGATCTGCAGCAGATGTAAGAGAAATCTGCCTGGCCGGGTTTGTGTTCTAGAGCTAATGCATACTAATGGCCTGTCAGTGAAAAATTATACCTCTCTTCTTATATCTATTTCTTTATCTTTTAAATGGGCTGATAATATCCATCTCTGAATTCCTAAGAGCATTTAATGAGATGCAAAGGTAACGATATATGGGAACACAAAGTTTTGTAAAGAATGATCACTCTTGCCAGGAAACCCATTTCTCTATTTTCTGCCTATAATATGTCTTTATAATATGCTGGTATATATTATGTTGGTAGTATACCCTTGAACAGGGTATGTTTTAAACAGTAATAATAATCAACTTTTAATTTTATTATTTTCTAAAATCTTACTTTGTGATTTCATTAGAAAAGACTATAAACTGGACAAGGAAACATACAGCTGTAATCAGAGACATTAATGGGAGCAGAACAGGAAGGTAGTTTGAACACTGAATGACATAGCAAGACCCTATATTTTAAGGAAGCAGTGTTCAAAATACAAAACTGATTATTTCATGAATCACTCCAAATTCTATCCTGCATGAGGAAGAGCTAATCCAGGACCCTATTGAAGTAATTGTCTGCATCACACACAGGAAAGATGGGGAAGTCAGCATTTTTTTGAATCTTCCACTGGTACCCTCCTCACCTGAATCCTTGGACCTTTGTCTGTTCTCTGTTCTTCCTTTCCTGAAGCACTGCAGCCTTCTTTGCTGTTCTGTGCATGACTACAGCTTTTCCTTTCTAACCCATTGCTACTTTACACCCTACTGACTTTCCTTGGACACAAGTCCACCTGACTTTTTTCTCTGGTTTTCTTCCAAGACCTCCCACTGAAGCATTTAGTGCAAACTATTTGCCACTATTCTTTCTATTTCTCCTCATGTCTTCAACTTTAGTTTTTATTCTCCGTATATGCTACATTACCATCACATGTGTGCACACACACTTGCACATGTAAATACACACACATACATACACATACACACATATACAATGCTAATTAAGTCCATTCAACAGTGTTGTCTTATGCTCAGGTACTAATATATTTTATTTTTCCCCTTGGATTTCTTCTACCTCATATTCTTCAAGATTCATCTCAACAGACCCTTCATGAGCTATCTGATACTTTGTATTTATAGCTTAGGAGCCTTTCTTTCTGCTTCAGTAACCATTTGGGCTTGTAAAATCTATGACACTTTGAATAATAATCTTACTGTATCTTTCCACATTCATATTTCAATCCTGATATAAGGATTTTTTTCTTATCCCTGAATGTTTATTGTTGTATAATGGCAACAACAGCATAAATAAAGATATTACTATCAGCATCTCTTCATTGAAAATTATACATTTAAAGATTGAATTAATGAGTAGATGGATAGATGGATTGATGAATAAGTGAATGGATAGAGAGATAAATTTATAAATGGATAGATGGATAGATAGATAGATGGATGAGTGGATAGATAGAAGAATGAGTTATGAATGAATTAATGCATGGATGGTGGGGTCATTGATTCCTGACATGGTAGCATGTATTTGCATTGTTTAAATAAAGAAATAGTTTATTTCTGATCCAATTCAGTTGATAGCCTCATGGAGTGAGATGCAACACCAAATGTCTCCTGATACATTAAGCAGCCTGCATACTGGAGTGTGTTCAAGACCTCTTCTCAAACACAGGAAATATTTAAACTCTGCAGTATATTTGTTTAGAGTATGTTTCATCTTTGCAGAAAGATGCCCAGTATAAACATTAGACAGTTGATTTCTCAGAGGGTTAAAATAAGCTTTTAAAACCCTTTTATCTCTCTTGTCCCAAAATAGACATGTTAGAAAGGTTCTCAGAGGCCCAAGAGCTTTGTTGGATCCATTATGAATGGAGTGGGCTTCTATGAGAGGTGTCTATGGATTCATACCCCACCTCTGTAGAAACTGTCAGGAGAAGCAAAGGACTTTTAGGACAACAGAGGTGGGCAAATAGAAATTTAATTCACTGGAGACTTCACCATGAAAGTATTTAGAAAGATGCCAAGATGTCAGGTGGCTGTTGTGAGGAGCCAAGCCTCACATGTGAGTGGTCAGTCTGAGTAGAATCCCAGCTCTGACAATTGACAATGTATGGCAACAAAACCAGGGGAAATATCCAACAATGCCCAACAGCAGAATGATGGAGTTGTTGTAAGTGTAAGTCAGTGATATACACTAAGGAAAATTCCCAGCACTAAGGAAAGGACGGAAAAGGGACCTGGCGTCGGGGTGTAGGTAGGCGTGGGTTTGGGAGAGGGGGTGGGAGTCGGAGCGGGAGAAAATTGGGAAGATAAATATGGCTGGAGATACAAATGTAAGTTTGAAGATTATCTTCTAGTAACCACATTAAGCCAGGTAAGCAAGAAGTAAATACATTTAATTTCAAATTTTAATCAATCTGATATGGCTTCATGTGTAACCAAGAATATTTTATTTAGTTTCATCTATCTAAGCTGTTACAAGTGCAATACATGATCAAGATCAACACATCAGAATTAGTTCACAGTATCCTCATAGCACAAACCCACTTCACTCCGTACAGTTTGCATACAGATCACACCCCATTTTAAACCAGCTGTAGCTGACATATCTGATGCCTCTGCATAGCTACTTATGTTCCATTAGTACAGAGATAGACATATGAACGGATCTCACAATCTGAAGCTCCCCAGCGTGCAGAGCAGTCTCTGTTTTGTAGAGAGCAACTGAGGTCATGTTGAAACTGCCCTGTGCCCCAACTTGCTTCTTAGAAGTATACTCGAGTCTAGCCCCTCCTTAACTGACTTACATGCATGCTTTATTTCTATTATGAAAACTTTAAGAGGTAGGAAGTGATTTCAGCCAGCATTTGTCCAGACGGTAGCACATAGTAGGTGTATTAGTGTTCTAAGACTGCCATAACATAGAATCACAAATTGGTTTCAGCAACAAAAATCTATTGGTGTGCTGTATTGCAAGCCAGAAGTCAGAAATCAAAATGTTGGCCAGGCCACTTCCTTGAGAACTGTAAGGAAGAATTTCTCTGGTGCTCCTCTTGGAACTTCCTGTGGTTTTCTGGCATGGTTCATCTGGTAGAACTACCAGGCCTCTCTCTGTTTATCATCATGCATTTTTTTTTTTTTTTTTTTTTTTTTTTTGGTGCACCTGTGTGTCCAAATCTCTCCTTTGCATAAGATACAGTTGCATGAGGCTAGGGAGGTAGCCTAGTTGGCATGAGAATGTTCATTCATCTTTAGAACCCACATATGAAGCTAAATGTAGTGACGTGTGTCTATAATCTCAGCACCAGGGACATAGAGCTAGAAAAATACCTGTTGCTTTCTTACTGGCCAATCTGATCAATCTGTGAACCCCAAATTCAGTGAGAAATTGTCTAAAAAATAAACTAACACACAAAAACGAAGGAAGGAAGATATCCAGAGTGTCCCCCTCCTGGCCATTACATACACTGATACACACATATGCATACATATATGAACACATAGGGATACAGATGTGGTAGACTGGAGACCCATGCAATCCTTACTCTTAGGTGATCCCAGCATAACTACTACTGTAGCTGTGCTGGCCCCAGCATCAGTGTGTAACTTTGAGTGTACAACAGTTCAACATATAGGAGAAAGTTTGATAGATTAAGTCAGCGGGTGAATATAGAGTATTTAACTATAAAGAGAATGTCTCAGCTACCCAGAGAGGTTTCAGGGTTATTTTATCCATCCTGAAGTCAGACATATTGAAAATCAAATGAGACAAACCATCCAGTGCATAGAAGCAATGCTGCCCACAGACAGAATGCTCTGTGCAAACACACAGTGCACTAACAGGTTTCAAAATGTTACTGTTGTTCTCTGATGGTTTTGAATTCAATTAAATTTCCACTGGCCTCTGTTTTCTTCAGCTTTGCTGTCTCAGAATTCTTAGACCAACTAACTAGAATGTCACCGTAGGTTGCACATGATAATTTGGCCAGACTCTTGATCTGTTAACGTCTGAACAAAATTGCTCACTTCTGGGCTGCTTCCATCTTCTCTGCCAATAACACAAATGTTTTCTAAATTTCTAGAAATGCCTGCTTTTCTTTAGATTTGCCTTGATATTGTACAGAGCCTTTGCTCCCTTCAGTAAGCAGAGCTCTGTGAGCTTCTCAGCTTCTGCTGCCTACTCAGCTCAGTGTTCAAACAGGCAGGTGTCCTCAAAAGACCACACACCCTCAGCTAGAAAACAATAGTCCTGGTGCCCTGATTAACCCCGAGTGAGTCATCAGTGTATCTCCATTCCCAAGTAGTGCATCCGTTTGAGTGTGGGATTAGACTTTACTGGAAGTAGGGGCAAAATCAGTTACAGACCTTACAAAAATGGAGCCTATTTTCTTGGCTTCTCTGATCACATTTAAAAAGCAGTGAACTGTGCTGGTGCTACAGCTCAGTGGTGAACTGCTTGTGCAAGGCTCTGGGTCCATACTTACAGTGGGGGCTTTCATTACTTGCATGTGTATGGCAGGTATATGCTCAGTTGTGCTGTATTGGATGTGGAAATCCCATGAGGTTATAGTGTTCATGGATTCTGATGCCTAGCACTCTGTATTCCATTGTCTGCTTGTCATAAGCTCTATGTTTAGTTTTCTTTATTCCCCATGGAAAGTTTCCAGAAGAATGAGTGGGGTCCATAGATCATCAGGCATGCATACCCATTGTCATCCCTATGTTTGTGAGGTGATATAGATGGAAAATATAGGGCATATTGAACACAGAATATACACAGAGTTTACCTCACATCTCAAACAACTTGTATTAACTGCCCATCCTTTGAGACTTACTGAATGAGCTGCCCTTGGATACTTGTGTTAAATGGGCATGAAAGATGCTTACTACCCACCTCCCCGTCAGTATTGCATGCGAGGCTCAGGAAGATCATGTGGAGTTGCTTCCAGAAATCATCCATCCTACCCTTGGTTGAGATATTAGGAGGGTACCAGTAGAGAAATAAAACACCACTGGAGAAATAATGCCCCGTATACTACATGTATGAAGTGAAGGACCGTTTCCTCTTCATTTCTATCTCATGTGTTTGAGTTGCTTTGCATGAGACTGCAGCATCACGAAGGCAGTTCTATGATCTCCCTTTTCCATCTTCCTCCTGTGACTGGCATTTTCCTGGGAAGTGTCATTGCTGTATTTCCTCTGCATTGTGACCAACACGTGGGATCATCCACCCTGTGAAGGTCATGCTGGTTGTACTATGCTTCATGTTCTGTAAGACACACTGGGGCTTCTGACTTTAAAACCCTCAACATAAAGTAGTCGTCACTCCTACATGACAGAAATAGTCTCAATTTTGTCTTTTACTTCTCTTGCACTCTGTCATGCCATGTGTGAGATACCTTCCCCTGTTCTAACACCACATCTACCTTCCAGTTACTGTTTTGTCAAGTTGTTTCATTCCTGAGGTATTTCTTGCTCACTCTTCAACTCCCAGCTTAGACATCAGTTCCTTTCAAGGATGTTGGCCGTTTCAGCTCCCTTCCTTCTCTTCCTCAAGACATGTATCCCATTGTACAGAAAATTCGAACTCTGTTTTGGGACTCTAGCTCTTGGCAGTGTCTGGGCCCTGGCTATGTAGTTCACCACTGCTGCCCCTAGCTTACACATTGGAAAATGTGGGGTACCGAGCTACTGAAAAGAGTTGTGTGGATTCCATGTTGCTCCTTGCATAGGCCACAGCTCTCACTTGCTAGCGGCCTCTCCTGGTTTCCTTCCTTATATATCTGACAATAATTCATTTTATGACAGCTCTTTTTTTTTTCTAGCTGGCAAACTATTAGAGGCTAAAACTTATGCAACGCATAGTGAAAGACAAGGTCATACTTTGTCATCTTTGCCTGCTGCCATAACCAGATTAGACACTTTTCTACAAGTGAGGTGAATAACAGCCAATTGATATTTTTCATGTCAAACACCTTGATTACAAATGGTAGGTGAACATGAGGAAAATGTAAAAGATCCTATGACAACCTCCTGCCCTTAAGGAGTGTATAGTTGCCTGAGATCTCCTTAATATCCAAGGGACAATACTGATATTTAAAATACAAGCAGATTTCACTTTTATATACTCCTTGTAGATTGTATGGGAGTGGTGGGTTGTCTTAATCATTCCTTCTGCTGTGACAAAGCACCCTGGAGAAAGCAATGTGGAACAGAAAGGTTTATTCTGGCTCACAGCTTTAGGGTGTAGTCCATCATGGGAAGGAAAGGTCACATTGCATCTGCAGTCAGTAATCAGAGGGAGTTGAATGTTGGCACTCAGCTCACTGTCTGCTTTTCAATTAACAGAGGGTTTCAGCCTGTGAAATGGTCTCACCTACACTTAAACTGGGTCTGCCTACCTCAGTTAACCAAATCTGGATCATCCTTCACAGACCTGCACAGAGATTTGTTACCACAAAGAGTCTAAACCCCAATGGGTTGATAATTAAGTGTAACTAACCAAGGTATTCGTTGAGTCTTAACTGGGTCATGTTTCATCAAAACCATACAACAACTGACTGTGTATATATCTGGCTTTGAGAAGGGCTGGGAGATGAAGAAGATATGTTGATTCATGGCTACGTGACATATATTTTCTTGCGTGTAATATTAAGAAGGTTATCTGAACAGACCTCTTATTTCCTTGTATTCAGATGTCTACTTTTCACTTTGATGACACAGTTCTTTATCCATTACATCATCCCAATGTGGATAATGTATGGTTTACTTTTCAGCAGTGTGACTTACGTTCTCAATTGTCTTAATCTGGTAACAGATACTTCGTGACTTCTTGGTGACATTCATTTGTAGTCAGTAGTGCCCTTGGGTACTATTTTTCTCTACTTCCAGCATACTTGGTTTGTCTTATGGTGGTCCTCTCTCTTACTAAAAACTATATATCACATCCACAAAAACCTTAGTGTTGACTATGAAGGTGTAGGTGACATTGTTACTGTCCCTAAATCATATCTTGAGGGTAGCTATAAAGAAGCTACTGAAGAAAGAAGAACATCCACTGTAGTAGGCTTAGCGATGGAGAAATTCACTTCAAGTCATCTTAAACATGGAGTTGACACAGATTTGATGGTGGTAGTGGAGGTGGTGGTTGTTACAGCAGTGGTGGCGGCAGTAGTGGTGGTGGAGGAGGTGTTGCTGTTGATGATGCTGGTGGTAAATGGAGGTAATGATACAGGTGGTGGTTATGTCACAAGTGCCAGTGATAAAAAGAGGTAGATTGTGAAAATCATTTTTATAACTGAGATGGTTTTCATACCCAGGACAGAATAATTCTTAGCGAGTTATCATTTAAAATACATTTATCAGGGCCAGCAAGAGGACTTAGTAGGTAAAGGCATTTTCTATAAAAGCCTGATGATCTGAGTTCCTTCCCTGGAACCCATACAAAGGGAGAGGGAGAGGATAAACTCCACAGTGTGGTCTTCTGACCTCCAAACGCATGCCATGGCAATGTGCTCATATGCATTCGTATATGCAGACACTACTGATAAAGGAATAAGCATTAAAATGCAATTTATCGGGCCTCTCTTTTCTGAATACATCTTCTCTAATGTTTACTCTACTTCTTGTGTGTTCTTCTGTCTTTGTGCCCACATGACTGTATTTATGATGGTGGTGGGCTGTCCCACCTGTCACTCAGAGACTGATGGGGACAGCAGAAGAGGGTGGAAAGCCAGAGAAGCTGAGGTTTCTCCAACACAGCTATCATGACATCCAAAACGATGTCAACCTCATTTTCTGGTGCAAATGGTGTGTCAAAGGGGTAAGAAGTAACCCAGGAGATGACCACTGAAAGTTTAATCAAGGTTTCTTTGTTTGTTGTTGCTTTTTTTTAAAAAAAAAAAATCTGTATTTCTATACTTATTTTTAAAAACATTTAAAATAATAATGGTTAAAAAGTTAACCTCAGGGAACAGGAGTATATTGGAGCAAATTTTATCATGCAAGTTTGCAGTGATCTCTCAAGAATTTGCATAGTATCACAAAGTCCCTCATCTATAAAATGAAATAACACATTTGTATCTATACCATGAAACTGTAGGCTGCATCAAAAGAGTGACATTTTTCGATCATTTATAAAGATGGCTGGTGTATGCATCGTGCAAAGCTTTCTAATTATTCTATCACTAATTCTTCTATTACTAATGTTCTTAGCAGCTTCACCATCACCAGTAACCTTATTGGCTCCCCTGAGATCTGAAGCTTAGAGGGTAGGAAGAAAGTTATGACTTTTTAGTAACTGTTAGCTTTGCTGTGGAGTTTAGAGACAGTTTCCAGGTTTCAAAAAGTACTTTCGATTGAATGCTTCCAACAATATTCTTATCCATGTCAGCCCTTATCTGAGCATACTGAGGTCAACTGTCGCAAATAGGAAGGACCTAGTCTGGTTAGATGGCTGCATAACACCAAATCTTAAGCTTCCTTAAGGGATGTACTGAGACTGTTGACTCCTATGTAGATGAAGCTGGGTATTCCGAAGGGCAGTATTCAAAGAAAACAGTTCTGCCTTTTGCCTGTGTTCATGGAAAGCAGTAGTCCACATAGGTGGCTTGTCTCAAATAGAGAGGTCTAGTGGACACACTTTGTCTTCGAGACAAGATAGTCTACATTACTGTATCGGGTGATTCCAGTGTGGAATGAAAGAGAGTACTTCATATGTACTTCTATAGCTTGTCGCTATAGAAGACAGGCGTGATGTATAGTCTCTGTCTTTGTGACATGATATCGTATAGTAATATATGTGGTGATTCACCAATGCAGAGCAACAGGGGATGATGGTGACCATCATCTAGGTACTGTGTAAGTCAGACAGTGTTTCTATGGGCATAGAGATAGAAGCATGGCTCAATCCAGTAAACAGCGTGTGTGTGTGTGTGTGTGTGTGTGTGTGTGTGTGTGTGTGTGTGTGTGTGTACTTGTGGCTAGGTAAGATTTTTAAAGTCTAAAGCTGGGTCCCTCGTGTCCTGAAACAGTGATGACAAAGATGGGGAAACCTCCCTCCTCAGTGCCTATGGATGGCTGGCGTTTCACTTCTTCAGGACACTGGTAATCCTTTAAGAAACGTGCACTTTCCCCTTTGGAAATATCACCTCGGAAGCAACCCTCTCTAGGTCCCTGACTTGAACAGAGTGCCATAAATATTTGATGATTGCTAACTTTTAAGGAGTGGAGAAAAACAACCTCTACATTGCCTTCTGTAACTCCAAATGGAAAACTCAGGCTGGAACATTTGGCAAACATGACACCTCATCTTTGCAAGCCTGCCGCCCACTCAGGCGGTTTGTGTTTCTGGGGCTGCTGTTTGTCAGCCGTGGCGAGATGGCTTCTGTCCTCTTGAGCTTCCACAGAGAGTCGGGGGAAGTGAGATGAGACAAATTGCTCTCCCTGGAGTCCGTGGTATGGATTATTGTTGTCTTTGTTTCTTGTTTGCTGTGAACTCTTGACCTAAGGGCCTTTTCCCAGCACTCAGTTTAAGAGGTGCTTTTCCAAAAGCTGGAAGATTTAGGAGACTAAATTCTGTATGTTGACCAAATAGAGGTTAGCACTGAATTTACTTCTATTTAAAATGAAAAGTATAGGAGTCTAACAGTGGGGTAACTTCACTTACTAGTCCTAGGAGTGTGAGCACCTTCAGTCTCTTAACAATGATGAAGACAATGCTTCACTGAATCATCCATCATCAGTATTTAAGACAATGATTACCCAGTTAGTACTCAAGAACATGTTTTTGGGGCTAGAGATGTGGCTGTCTCTGTAGGTAAAGTGTCAGGGGAACCCAAGGGCTGGGGTTCAGAACCCAAGCACCCATACAAAAGTCAGGTGTGGGTCATGTGCTTTCAGCCCCTACACTGGGGGAACAGAAATGGTTAGAACCCAGGGCCTTACTGGCCAGCTAATGTAGCCAAAACAGAGCACTGTAGGATTAAAGACATGTTCTATCTTAAAAACTAAAGCGGGGAACAGAAATGTACCACCAAGTAGACCTCTGATGTCTACATCCTTACACAGGTATGCACCCTTACATATATGCACTCATGTGTAACACACACACATACACACACACACATACTCATGCTACAAAAAATTTCTGATTATTACCATCATCATCTCCATCTCCCTTCTCTCCATCTTCATCATTATAACCACCATAATCATCACCCTTCTTTCCTTTACGACCATTATCATTGCTACTAACACTATCTTCTGTACTACCATCATCACTTCCATCATCATCACCATTTCAACCATCACTGCCACCATCTGCAACACCTGCATCACCACAACCATCACCCCATCAACATCACCATTCCTACTTGTTCTACCCCATCATTATCACCACCACCACCATCATCACCATCAGCATTTTACCATCACCACCATTACCATCATCACCAGTCACCACCACCATCATCATTGCCATTCCTATCTTCATCCTAATTCGGAGTGTCTTCACTTTCACATGAATTCAATAAAGCAATTCTCTAACCCGACCAATATGGTTAAATTTCTGATCCTTCTGTTATCCAATGGCTGATTCACTAGAGTGAGTGGAATTGCTCTTACTCTAAATAAGCACATAAATGTACCTTAGTTTTATTATCTATAAAGAGGGCTGTAGAATTGGAATCTTTTATATATAAGATTGACCTACAGCAGGTAAGGGTCCATCACCAGGTCCGTGTTTGTGGGACTGGAAGGACCCAATTTCATCCCAACAATAGGATATAAACAAGACAACTTACAGATGATCAGATATGTACCTGCTGATATTCTCTGCCTGCAAAAGAATTACAAAAGTCTCATGATAAAGAATGATATATCAGCTGGGCAGTGGTGGCGCACGACTGTAATCCCAGCACTTGGGAGGCAGAGGCAGGCGGATTTCTGAGTTTGAGGCCAGCCTGGTCTACAGAGTGAGTTCCAGGACAGCCAGGGCTACACAGAGAAACCCTGTCTCGAAAAAAAAAAAAAAAAGAAAAGAAAAGAAAAGAAAAAGAATGATGTATCACTGTCTCTATTTTATGAATAAGGAAACTATGGCTCACAAGGATAAGACTGCTTGCCAACTTCTCCAGCTTAGTTCTCTTTGCTTCTCAATGCTTTACCTTGATCCCTTTGATGGTATTAATAAAAGGCTAGGTTCTAACAAATACTGGAAATTACTTAGTATTATTTTACTAAAAACGCTTTCTAGTCTATTGCTTCCCAGTACCATATAGTTTATTTCACTTAAAGAAGGTCACTGTGGATTTGGAGGGCAGATGGCTCATTGGTAAAGTATTTGCCAAGCAAACAAGAGGACTAGAATCCAGGTCCCCCAAATCCATGTGAAATCTAGGCACAGAAGCACATAGTAATGATTCCAGTTCTAGGGATGTGGAGACAGACAAATATCTGGAGCTTGCTAGTCAGACAGGCCAGCTGTAATAGTGGGCTCCAGATTCGGTGAGAGACCTTGTCTGATAGAATATGGTAAGGAGTGGCCAGGAAAGGCACATAAATTCTGCCTTACACACATACATATACTACACATATATGCACACACATATACACATGTTTGATAATACAACATATCACACATACCATCTGAAAGACCAACCTTCTCTTAGTTCAGTGAACCAGCTTGTTTGGGGAGACCATGGGCAAAGATTGGCATGGATCTTACCGTCTGGGATTCCAAGAAAGCCATTTTACTGCAGACCTTTGTTATTTGATGATTTGAAAAAAAAAAAAAAAACCCCAAGTTCTTGATGAGTCCAGAACAGTATCCATTTATTTGCTGATTGATTCTGCCAGAAAGGAGCTACTTTATTTGGCTATTTTGTTTAATAATTATGGTCAATTATTTTTAAGAATTTTTATTATCATTCCCAGGGAATTTATCCTCTTTGGACTTCTCTCTCTTTTCTCAGGCAGGGGTACAGAAGTTTGGTTTTATAGTTATCAGTAAGGACAAGAAACACTTGGCTCTTGACAGGAGTTGCTATCCACACATGCTGAACTGGACATACCTGGGTTCATTAGAGTAAGTGAATTAGAGCATCCAGCACATCTTTTCAGGGAGACTGAGTGCATCAGGATTTAGCCTCGACTCCCTGGTGCATTGGGCATGGTTGGGAATCTAAGGATGACAAGACTGATTTTTATCTTAGGTTTTTCTTTCTAATGCTAGATATCTGGGGATTTAAAAAAAAAAGTTACCAATCATCATGGGTTTTCCAGAATTAGTTCAAGAGAAAGACAGGAAGGTTGAAGGCCTGCAGGATTCTTTGGCCCTCACCCCCCCCCCCTTATCTAATTTAATTACAAGCGTAGTCAGCTCCGAATTCCCATCCACTCTCTCTATTCATGCAGGAGCTCTCTTTGCAGTGAGCTGTGTCAATGATAAGCAGCTGTCCACATGAAGGTGCACAGGACCCTGGAAACCACTCCTTTGATGGACAAGAAAGACATGGTCAAATGTAACTGACATTGTTTTGACGAACCTTTCTAATTGTTATGGTTTTAATAAAGATAGAAGAACCAAATATCTGCAGGAAAAAAAAAAAAAAAAAAAGAGATGGTGTGAGGCCTGAGCTGGCTCTGCAGCTGCGTGAGGGAGTGCTTTATTTGATGCTCATTTTTACTGATTGGAAGAACAGATCAAACAATAGGGTAGAAAGAGACAGAAGAAGCAAAAAAAAAAAAAAAAAAAAAAAGGCAGTAAGAGCCCTGTGCTTTTTGTTCATTGCATGCCTGATGGCTAGGGTTTGGGGTCCTGTGGGTTCCTTCAGTGACAGCATATTGATGCACTGAATTCTTATCTAGCTGGATGGGGTCAGGGATAGTGCTGCAGTTTAGGTCATTTCACTGCATAGGAGTCAAACCATCTGATAATTTAATCCATACCATGAATGCTTCTGGTCCTCGGTGCTTCTTTCCTCAATTTCAATTTGTTTTTTAGTGTTTAAATTATTTCAGTCTTCAGAATATCTCTTGATTGTTCCCATTTCACAGAAGCCAGGGTTGGCACCCAGAGTGGCTGCTGGTTGTCTAAGGGCACACAACCAGCAGGCTAAGAGTCTTCCTAGTAACCACCAGTGAGCACATCTTATGATCATTTTATGAGATTAACCACATATTATTTCACATGTTCTTTTGCTGTATTGTGTGTGTTCTCATGTTTGTGTATGCGTATGTTCATGTGAACATGCTTTTGCGTGTTCAGTGCAAGCATGGAACATGCAAAAACATGTACGTGTGTGTATATAGAAAAATGTGGGGGAAAGATACATGTCTGTGTGTGTGTGTTTATGCTCCCATGGTATACACCAAAAGACAACTTCAAGTGCCATTCCAAAAATTTTTTATTTATTGAGACAGGTCTCTCATTGGCCTATAAGTTTCCAAATAGCCTAAACTGGCTAGCCATAAAGCCATGGGTCCACCTGCCTCTGCCTCAACAGCACTGAGATTACAATCAGGTGCCACCATGTTGAGATTTTTATGGTTTTTTTTTTGTTTTTTTTTTTTCATGGGTTCTAGAGAAGTGAATCCTGGTTCTCATGCTTGCGAGGTAAGTGTGTTATGGACAGTGCCATCTCACCAGCCCTATTATGGTAATTATGTTATTTTTTTAATTTGCCTGTGACCATCGCTTGATCTCTTGGCGCACCCTTCATCCTCCTTTACCAGGCTCCCTGCTGTAGCCCCCAAACATTCCTTCTTCCTTTCTCAGAAAATGAAATAAGATAGTAGCAAGCTCCCCAGTGGATTTTATAACTTTGCATATCATATATTTAGTTTAGTAATGAAAAATTCCAGCTCCAGGCTATGCATAGAATAGCATTTCTAATGTTTTTTAAATAGCTATTAGTGTAGTGGAGCGGTGTGTGTGTGTGTGTGTGTGTGTGTGTGTGTGTGTGTGTGTGTGTGTGTGTGTGTGTGTGTGTGTGTGTGTGTGTGTGTGTGTGTGTGTGTGTTCATTCCCTTCCACTACATAATCATCTGTTCAGTGGTACACTCTGAAACCCAGAGCAGCAGCCAGAGGAGGAGCGAGCTGTGATTGATGGGCCAGGCCTCCCTTGCAGAAGAGTCCCATCTGGGGCTGGTTTTAGATGCAGTCAGATGTTGAGGGGGAGGTCAGCCAAGCAGCCTCAGCTCCCCCTCCATCAACACCCTGATCATTCTCATAGTACCCAGCCTGTACACCCTTGCTCCTCATCGAGCCTTGCTTTGGGCAGATGCTCTGTGGTGTGGGATTAGAACATCTGCTAAGTTTATGGAGGAGAGAGCATGCAGCATGGTGCAGCAGGTATTTCTGATTTTTCATTTGATACTGTGATTTGAATGGAGCAGAAGCATTGCCGTGTGGTTTTCTTTTAGTGTTAAGTCTGGGATTTGTGGAAAACAGTTTTCATCTCGCATCATCCCTGGTGAAAGGATAGCAGTGTTGTGGAGTGTGTGTGTGTGTGTGTGTGTGTGTGTGTGTGTGTATGTGTGTGTTTATGCACATGCATGAATATGTACACATGGGGGTTGGGGAAGCAGGTGCCCTTCGCATGGATCTGTGCTTGTTCTAGGACCAGCAAGTTAATGGTGTCATTCTGCATTTTTTCTCTTTGTTTTATTGCCCCTGGGCATGATGCATTTTAGCCCATTTCGGCTCAGCACAAGAGGCTTTCTCTGAATATGTGCAATTTCCTGCCAGAGAAGTAGATCAGAGCAGACCAGGTTGCTGAACTCAAGTAAAACAAACTGTCAGCAAGACTGCAAGCTGCAAGCAGCCACTGGGGATAGACAGGCTCCTCCAGAGAGTTCCCTTCAGTGCGTGCTTGCCGGGAGGGTCTTGGGAAGAACAGATGCTTCCGTCGACCATGTGGACATTTGTAATCAGTGGGCTTATTAGTTCTTGACAATTCCCACGCATTTCTTCATTCTAAAGGCTGGGATAGTCTGAGTGAGGGGCTTAAGGCAAGAAATAGGCAGAGGACAAATACACTCCAGGAGGGGAACATTTTAAGTTTGATTATAAAAGCTGAGGAAAACGCACAAGTATATGTGTGCACGCATGCACACACACACACACACACAGAGAGAGAGAGAGAGAGAGATACACACCCCTACCTGTAGGAACATGTTTAGTTCCTTTCAGGTCTGCCTTAGCTGCTGTGCGATCAGGCACTTTCCCTTCTCCTGCCACAGAAGGACTATGACTCTCCGTTAAAATATGGTCTGCATTAGTCTTTCAAGCCAACATGTTTTGCAAAGTCAGCCTGGCTGCCACTGATTGTTCTTGTGTTTCTCTAAGAGGAGTTCTACCAAACCACTCAGTATGCTACACAGCAGAAGGAGGATATCTGGAGCTTGGTGGAGGGGTGGGAAAAGACAATAAGAACAAGACTCTAGCTCCTGTGTCCACCTCAGAGGCAGAGTGTTGATTGTTTCTGGTGCCTATGAGAATACTCTGTATCTGAAGCCCGACTCTGTGAATGTATGCATACATGAAGCTAAATAGATTACGGCTCCTGTCTTAAAATAGCAATAATATTCTGTCTATTTCATGCTTCAGTAAAATACTTAAATTGAAATGACTTTTGGGGATTTTTTTTTCTTTAAGGGATAAGATTTATTTGCATCTTAATAATCCCTCTGCTCTTGGTAAACAAGAGGAAGAAACCCTTTGGAAAATCCTGTATAACATTGGGCCCCATGTCACTGAGCTGGTTTTGACTTCATCTTCTCCATCGAGAAGTTTGATCTATGAGGACAAGGACATCTCTTCTACACCTACCCTCATAAGCCTTTTTTAGCCCACACTTCCACACAGCTCCACCGTGGAGCATTGTGGGTTTTCAACCATAAGAGATCCTGACCTCTTCCCACCCGCCTTCCCCCTTTCCTTATATTTAGCAGCAACCTAAGACTGCCTTGGCAGAGGAAATTGGATGTGAAGTTTGCACAAGCTCTTGGAGTGCTTGCTTGGTGATGAGGGGGATACTTGCAAAGCAGAATCACCTCCCTATCAAGGAGGGACACCCACAAGCACCCTGACTCTGCAAGTATCCAGAGCTCTCCGACTGTTCCATTTATTTAGGGAAAAGTGGAGGCTTGGCATTGGTATAGAAGAGGCAGCTTCTGCAAATTTGAGACTGTCCTGCCAGGAACACTCTCAAAATTTTCCCTGTCCCCATCACCTACTGGAATGTAGCCTGCTACTTTAGCCTTCTACTAAGATCTTGTTCACGTACCTGGATTTTGCCCTGACCTGAAGTAGAAAGGGTGCTCCTACCAGTCATCTAATTTTCTAAGAAAATTTGTTTCAACCTAAGCTAAGAACCTAGGAGCATCACTAGGGATGGAACAAAGACATCTCTCAAGTCATTTGAAGGTGAAAAATACTTCCATAGGAAGTACAATGATCTTAATTAAATATTATCTGTAATTAGCCTAAAGTGCAAATGTTGGGAATATTAATTAGGGTCTCTCTGGAGCGGCTGTCGGTGTTAATAAGTAACTGTAGGGGGTCCTGCCAACATCTGTTTGAGACCTTCAGGTACAAGATGCTATACAGAGCCCAATGTACCTGAATGCTAACTACTGTCCACTTGGTTTTCCCTGTTTTGGTCCTTAGAGCTTGACACCTCGTGTCTGCCAGAGTGGCACAATCTTGGGAGATTCAGGTTCTCTGACTGCACAAGTACTCTTAGCTGGTCCTTGCCTACCTTGTGACAGAGTCAGAGGATTCTTAAGCCATGCCTTAAACCTGAGATGGCACAGAGGTTTCCCATACTGCTATGCCACCAGGTATTCAAGGTTACTGTGTGCATCTGGCAAACAGAATCACAGGTATCTTATACCCAGCACCTCAGCATCTAACTTCCCTAAAGTAGGAGGTGAAATGGGTTTAAGTACCATGATAAATGTCACAGAGGGGGATGTGAGCCTTCCATAAGCTGATCTGGCATGCACAGTAGATGATTTTCTTGCAAAATGAAAGCTGAAGATATAGCTGAATTTAACTCTTTGCTTTCTCATGACCTTTGTTCTGGATCTTGAATGGTTTTTTGTTTTGTTTTGTTTTTTTTTTCTCAGTTCTAGATGCAACTTTTCTGACTGCTAAGTTAAATAGATTAGGGGTCTAGTACGTGCAAAACAAGAATTCTAGACACCAGCAATCTTAGCATTTGGGGCCCATAGGTAGTTCATTGGGAAGAGAACCTAGTTTTTACACTACAGGGTTTTGGCGATATCACTGTTGGTCAAGGACTAAATGCTAAGAGCATAGCCATCCTGAGCTGTCAAGCCCAAAATGTCTGCCTCAAATCCCCTTGGAGTACCCATACATGTTTGAGAACTGTTGGCATAATGGACCAATCTTGAGGTGAAGAGCAATGTTGCTTAGCTTGTCTTCTGAGTACTAATGAGTAGAAGGGATGGCAGTCTGTGACTGTCTCTCTGTGTGTGTTTGTTTGTGTCCATGTGCCCATCTGAAATTATAATCACACATCTCTTGAAGGGGAGAACATTCCAGAAGAGAGATTCTAAACTATCGTGTGTACCATCATCACTGTTGCCAATATGGCAAAACAGCCAAGATCTCTCCTTTGCATAGACCGAACATGTCCCTTTTCTTTTCTTCTTGTGTGGCTGTTAGCCTCATGTCTCCCTCAAACTCTTTGTACAATAATGATTCCTTAGCTGGATTTCCCATTTCTACTGCTCTTCTGCCATAGCTGCTGGAAACATTTTCCTACATAGGTCCAGACAGTAAATAGTTTAAACTTTGAGGGTCATACAGTCTCTGTCACAGCATACCAACTCTGTGCTTGATGTACAAAAGCAGCTGTAGGCAATTTGTTAAACAAATGAACCCATTTATTGGATTAGGTACCAATAAAACCTTATTTACGAAAAGAAGCAGTGGTCCAGGTTTGCACCATCAGTTGTTTGCGAAGCCAGCCTCTGTTGGATGTGGTCTGTAATTCTCCCAGGAAAAGAAAAGTACTTAAGTTCCATACCAAAATAGCAGAGGAAGTACATGCACACACACACATACACATGTACGCACACACACACACACAACACACACACGCACACAAACATACACCTGTCGGACCCTTTGGATCTTAAGGGACAGAAAACCACCTTAAAGGAGACCCAGTAGCATCGCCCAGAGGCTCATATCTATAATCTCTGCTACTGAGATAGGAAAGGACAAGTTCAACTCCTACCTGGATGACCTTGTGAAGGAAACCCTGTCACAAAAATGAAAAGTAAAGCTGTACACTGGTGGCAAACCCCACTAATCGCAGCATGCAAGGGTCAGAGACAGATGGATCTCCGAGTTCATGGCCAACCTCATCTACAGAGTGAGTTCCATGACAGTCAGGGCTACACAGAGATACGCTATCTTAACAAAACAAGGCAAAACAAAACAACAAAACAAACAATAAAACAAAAGAGAGAGAGAGAGAGAGAGAGAGAGAGAGAGAGAGAGAGAGAGAGAGCACAACTCAGTAGTGCTAGTGCATTTGACTTGCATGCCTGAGGGGCCTGGGTTTTATCACTAAAGGGAGGAAAAAGAAAAATGAGAAGGGAAAAAGTGATTTCAGAAGTTTGAATTACACAAGATGAAGCTGCTCTGGGGAAGTCAAATGGAGAATTGAGATGTTGATTTAAACAGTCATGTATGATTCTAGGAAGATGGGTCCTAAAGTGAGATCTTCTCAAAAATGCATGAGCACACAGGTGTGTGGGCAAATGAGCAGAGGCTGTGGGGAGCTAGTGAGGTAGAGCAGAGAGGCCTTTTCCTGTTGTCTGTATGTATAGTGTCACCAAGTAATGTCTTAAACACGTACATTGTATGTTAATGGTAACTTAGGCAAGCTATTGGAAAAAAGAATTATACATATATGTATATGTGTGAATATGTATATATATATGTATATATATGTATATATATGTATGTTTGTGTATGTATTTACACATATATATGTGTGTGTATATGTATATATATGTATATATGTACATATACATACATACATAATCTTTTTCTCAAGCAAGGCTGTTTCCAAATGTCCATAAAAATAGATCCAGTCTTGATATGATGTCATAAAGACTTGAGTGCTTCCTGTCTCTCCAGCACCTTGGCACTATTTTGTTTTATGTAACTTCACCTGTACACAGGCCCCAGGCTTACACTTCTTTTTATGTAGCTTTTACTGTTTCTACTACTATATCACATTGGAAAGAGACCTTCCCGAACACTACAGCAAAATCCAGGCTGATAAGAACTCATTAGTATGACTAGAAAGAAAACTGAAGAGTTTGCTAAAGAGATGGTCATGAACCTACACTGTGAATGGCAGCTGATATCATGTGGCTGACTCTGGTGGAACCTCAGAGACCACCAGGGACAGAGTATAGCCACTTCTGCCATCCATGGGCTGAGGGTGAATGTCCTTCAAAATGGAAGATGGAGGCATCTTTGAAGAATTCAGTGTAGGCTCTGAGCATCAGTGAGACAGTACATGTCCTCTTCTGGAGTTAGATAGGCTTATGTAAACCACCCACCCTGGGCCATAGCTGACCTGCTGCTCCCTCAGTGCTACAGGAAAATGGTCAGAACAGAAAGAAGTGTGCTCTCTTCCTAGCAGCACAGATGTTGGGGCTGTTTTGGACGAAGAAAGAACTGGTGGAAATGTATTCCTTGTAATAGTATTTAAGCTTCTGCTAAGCTTCCTTCTCTTGCAAGGGCCAACTTCAACACTGTACAACTAATGGTCCTCAAGAAACAAAGGCGTGAGCTCTGTATCTGAGCTTTGCTTAAGTTACTGTAGTAGAGGCTGAGGTCTCCTGTTGATGATCCATAATGACCTTTGTACCCAGAATCCTTGCAGGATGACTAATGTAACGTGTCATTGACCATAGAAAATGGGAGAGGCCACTGTTAGCTAAGCTTAATTGCCTGCTTTTCTGCTTTCTTTCTTTCTCTCCTTCTTTCTCTCTTTCTCTCTCTCTCTATCTCTCTCTCTTTCTTTCTTTCTTTCTTCCTTTCTTTCTCTCTTTCTAGCTATACAACTACATCTCTTGAGACCATGCTCATTTTAAACCTCTGCACTACTTTCTTATGCCTTCTGCATATGTGTATCTAGAGTATGTGAGGCCTGGTGGAGTTATGGGGGTGGAGGTGGAGGGAGGGAGATGTTTCCAGAAATGGAAACATTTGAATTCAGGATTTTTTTTTAATTCTTTTGACTTGACTGTAATTATCATACAGAATGTTTAGGCTATAACTGAAGGGGGAATTGTTATATAATGTCCTGTACTTATGTATTTAAAAAAAAGAGATAGGATGATGTACATTGACTAATGACGCTAAGAGTTAACTAGCATCTAGCATCTAAAAGGGAGAAAGTGGAATGATTGGGGGCGGGGGTCTCTCTAAATTAAGCTCTACATTTCCATGACTATTTTTTTTATCACTGCTAAGGGCATCATAGATACAACAACACATAGATGCACACATACTGACACATGTGTAAACACACACACACACACACACACATACCCCACTGATAAGATCTTTACGGGGACTCTTCCAAATCACCCAGTAGTTGAATTTAGTTTCTTAAGCACACACTCAAGCCATTTGACTGCTCAGCACAATGTTAAATTAATACTTCACTGTCACCATAGACATCATGAAACAAGCCTTGTCCAAAATTGAGATGAAACTAAGAGGATCCAGCAGTGATGTACAGAGCTGACAACAGTCTCAGGAAGTAGTATTGAAGGTCTCGGAGAATGTGACGTCGTGTTCCTTTATCTTTTTTTTCTTTTCCATCTGTAAATCAATAATGATGATCATTATTGCTCATAGTGTGTGGTGAGGCTTGGCTGAGAGACCAACCTTTATGGCTCTACCTGGGCCCTAGAAAGAATGCTGGGACCCAGTTCTTGGACTGTGGGGAACAGTTCTGTTTGTGAAGCTCTAATGGTGTTCTCTTCCCTTCTTTCTTTCCCTCCCTCAGGGTAATCAGGAAGCAGCGGCCGCCCCTGACACCATGGCTCAGCCTTATGCCTCAGCGCAGTTCGCTCCACCCCAGAATGGCATCCCTGCAGAATACACGGCCCCTCATCCCCATCCCGCGCCAGAGTACACCGGCCAGACCACTGTCCCCGACCACACATTAAACCTGTATCCTCCTACACAGACGCACTCGGAGCAGAGCGCTGACACCAGCGCGCAGACCGTCTCCGGCACCGCCACAGTAAGTGGATACTACGTTCCCGACCTGGAGGGTGTTGTCCCTGAGCAGGTGCCCTAGCCATGTAGCTGGTAGTGTACAGTGTACCCTGTGCACTGGGGAGTTTGACAAGCAAAGCAGCTCTAAATCTCTCCATACACCACCAGCTTCCCAGAGATTTCCTTAGTGATTGGGTATCCTTATCTGTTTTGAAGAATGAGTTTTCTATAGCTGTATATATTAGTAAACAGACATGGCCATCTATTCTTTCTGTGTCTAACTTGATGTGTTCCCCACAATCCTAAGCTTTCTTCTCTTCCACAATGCCAGTGGAATGCATACTTTTTAAAACCATTTCATGGAAATGTAGGGGTCTGCCGATGTGGACAGAAGGTAGAACATTTGCTTAGCATGTCAGGTTCTCGGGTTCCATCTCCATCTCCGCAAAACATGCAATCGCAAAACAAATCAGAGCGCCATAACATGGACTCGTAGAGGTACAACAAATTTGCTTATTTTAGTGTATGATTTGCTGATTTTGAGAACACCTGTGCAACCATTGCCACAATTTGATTTCAGAGCATTTTTATTGACCTTAAATCAAAGCTAGTACCATTTCTAGGCCAGGCATCTTCATCTTGGCCTTGGAGACACATCTATATTCTGAGTGTCCACGCTTTCTGGTGTGTTATTTGTTTGTTGGATCAGGTCTGATGGAATCTAGGCTGACCTGCAGCTTCCTGTGTAGGTGAAAATGACTTTGAACTTCTGACCCTCCTTTCTGCACCTCTAAAGTCCTGGATTATGGGGCACACGGCCATGAGCAGTTTATGCAGTGCTAGCACTGGAACCCAGGGCTTGGTGGATGCTCGGCAAGCACTCAACCAACTAAGCTACAGCATCCAACTGTAGTTGGTGGGATTCTGTTGCTGGCATATACGGAAGAGATGGATGTGAGGGAGCATGTGTTGGACCTTAAGAATATACACTGAAAGTTGGATTGGAGAGATTAAAAAATAAGCAAGCAAACAGAACAAAAAGATACATTTTATCTATCACCACCCTATATTAAAACTAGGATAGTGGACCAGTATCAAACATGACATTAATAATTATGTTAAAATTAGATGGTGCTCATCTGTGAACTACCTATGATAATTAAGAATCTATAAACACATAGGAGAAATTGGGGAAAATGTCCTCTGAAAAGTTCCTTAGAGAAATGGACACATGTAACGTCTAGCATACAGCCTTTTAAAGGCTTAAGATAAGGTTCTCTTTTCCTTCCACATTTAAGGCCCTGGGAACCCAGAATACTTTATTGTGCACATAATACTTTTGTGAAATAGAGGAAATCACTGGGTAGCTTTGCTGCTTGACTCTGTATCTATTTCAGGAGCAGGCTTTTACCACAGTAAAAGTAGCACATACTCAAAAACTTTCTGTTTCCTCCACAGTCTGGATTTTGTTTCTATACAGTGTACATATCACCTATAATCAATGCCTAGTATACCAGACTCAGAGGCATTATTACATTCTCTGCAAGCGTGACCATCCCTACCATCTGGTTCCACAGCCTGTTTATCTCCTCAGAAACAAATTCTTCCAGCCGATCTCCCTGTCTCTCATCCCCTGTCAGTCCTCCAGTTCTCCAGCAGGCTGGCACCCACCCGTCTTCTTTCCAACATCTATGGATTGGCCTTTTATGGACAGGTCTCACCATCCCAGACTATACTACAAAGTGTTTGGTATTTGACTCTTTTCTTGGGGGTTTCAATGTTGCCATGGTTCCTTGGCATTGCTACTCTGTTGTGTGCAGAGTGCTCACTACTGACAGTGATCTGCCCAAGCACTGTGGGATGCTTCTCCCTTCTCGGTATTGGGAATGTTGCCACTGCTGTGTGGTTGGCCTTCCTTGGGATGTGTTCATTAGGTTGCTTTTCTGGATTATCAGGGTTTTGTGGTGGTCATATTGGCCAACAGGTAGGAGCTACAAATGCAATGGAAAGCACAAACAGTTGTCCACAGATAAACAATTTGTCTTAGATCAATCCAATGGAATAGAACTCATCAATGCAAAAGACTGAGCAACACTATGGATGAATTGAAAATAACAATGCCAAGTTGCAGAAAAGACAGTAAAAAAAAAAAAAAAAGAGGTGGTTTGTCATTTGTTGATAATTTTGTGATGATCAGGGGAGATAGGGCCTGGATATGATGTTTTAGAACTTACAAAATTCTTAGACAATAGTTATTAAGCTAATTCTGAGATGGTGAGGTTTAGGATTAGAGAAGCTACTGACTGTCAGAAACAGGGTACCGGATTACAAATGAAACCAGACAAGGGTGGGACCATGGAGACTTAGGACCTGAACTCAGTACATGGTTAACTTTGCAGTGTGGGGATTAGTGAAGGCCTGGGGATATGAAGGGTTTTTTTTTTTTTTTTTTTTTTTTTCTTTCTTTTTTCCCCCTGCTGAAGTTGAGCACCTGTGCCAGGAATACACTTCTAAGAATTCCTAGACTATCTGAAGGCAGGGAATCCCTGAGTTTGGAGAATGTGCTTATGGGGTGAGGCTGGCTATCACTTTTTCTTCTCTGGTCACATTTAAGTGATCCACACCGTGGGAGAGGGTGTGGTAGAAGAAAGATGATGTCTTTTCTGCTACAAATAATTAATGCAGATTCTTCTTCCTCTTTGGTCCCCAAAGGAGACTCTTATATGTGTCTGGGTATATGCTCATGCAGAAGTAAAAGGGAGACATTGAATGACTTCTGTCTCTCTTCACTCTAATCTCTTGAGACAGGATATCACACTGAACCTGGATCTCACTGTCTTTTCAGCTAGGTTGGCAGGCCACCAAGTCCCAGCTGTCTCCTGTCTCTAACCCCACAGCAGTGGTCTTACTGGCACACCATGAGCACACCTGGCTTTTATACATGCAGGCTTGCTACTGAGCTCAGGTGCCCAGGCTTATGCCCATCTGCTCTTTGCCTGCCAATCTCCTCTCTCTGCCTTCATCGCCTACTTTTGATTTTTCCTGATTTGAACTTGTCTATGACAAGTTTACTTCAAATTGTCTCTGTCTCCCGACATCTTAATGGAGTTGATTTCTCTTCTCCTCAAGTTCTACATGGCATGTGGAAGGAATTAAACTCTAAAGTAGGTCAGAACAATGCTTCTCTCAGTGCTGGATACATAGTCTTATATTGACAGAAAGTTACTGCTCGGCAGAACCTACAGCTCAGCTCTAGAACATGTACGTAGCACAATCCATAGGGAAAAAAGAAGCCATCAGTGGTAGGAGAATAGCTAAGATATCCCTTATAGGAAAGTGCTATCCTGGAATAACTATCCTTTGACATATATATCCATGATGCTTAATGTCATTTTAAGGACATTGTGGAGGCCACGCAGTCTCCATCCATATGGTGGCTCTAAGAACATCCAATATATGCACATGACTTAACACAAATTGCAGGATCTTAAAAGAGAGACAGTGAGCAACCTCGAGCTCCCAACCAGAGCTAAGTAAAGCAAGGACAGACAAGCCTTAGCAGGTTGTCTCTGCCATTCCTCAGGGGTTGAGACAATTCCCTGCAGGACGTTTTTCTGCTGAGTTTCTATTTTGTGTAGGATTCCAAACATATCACGGATCACGGTGCTGACAGAGCCATTGCTGTATTCTCCCGGATACTGTTCCTGACGAGGTATTTTACTCTTGACATATTATAATTAGAGATTTGCGAGTGGAGAATTCTCCTTGTATCTCCAATAGCAACTTGACTTCTATTTTTAACACCTCTGCAGTCTGCTTAAGTCTTCTACACTTTCCCACTCACTCTGAACTCTGTTAGGAGAAAGAACACAGGTCCTGGAGCCAAGTCTCTGAGCTTGGGCTCTGCTGACAGGAAGGAGAACTGTCAGAGAAGCCTCTGTGGTTTCTAGAAGGACTGTTAGCAATGTCCCCAGATTTTCCTAATACCATCAGACAGTTGAGAGAGAGTTGGTGATGGGGTCTTACTTCTCAACCTTTTGTGTAATTCCTTTAGATCAAGGAATGGGGCAGACAAACAAACCCCTTGCTTAAAAAATACCATCTTTTGTTCATTAGATATTTATTGTTCAAGCAATTAAACTTACAGTTTAATTGCTTACATGTTTTATGGCTGAGAAAATTCCATTTTCTCAATTTAGCACATTTTCATTATCTATTTATCTGCTGATGGACATGCAAACTGGTTTTACTTCCTGGCTTTTGTGAGGGATGCAGCAACCAACATGGATGTTCACATCTCTCTGTGGTATGGAGTGATGACAGAGTTATGTGAGCGTGTGCCCATATGTTCTATAGCTGTTTAGAGACGACATCATACAGATTTCCATAGAGGCTGCACAAGATCACTGACCTGCTAGTGGTGGGCAAGGACTCTGCCTTCTTGGAAATTGTGTAGAATTAAAAGTCATTGTGCAGCACAGTCAGGCAAACTCAGAAAGATAATTACATTGTTTTCCCTCATGTTCAGAACCTAGATTTGAAATTGTGGATATGTATATGTGTGTGTTCATAAAACAAGAAAGGGAATAAAAAGAAGGAAAGAAAAGACCTTAAGGGGCAGGGAAGAATGACAAAGTGCAATTGGTAGAGAGGGGAGGGATTTTCAGGGAGGAAGTGAGGTATCAGGAGGCAGGTCAGGGAACACAGAGGTGGCTATGAGGGACAGAGATATATTAGAACACACTAGAAAATGCCTATATATATGTATATATTATGATATATATTTTATGTTATATATAGTATATTTATATAGTATATTAACTTTAAATTGTAATTTAAACTTGCATTAGAGATCAAATCATTTAGGGTTGGAGAGATGGCTATTAGGATAAAGCATTTACTGAGCAAACATAAGAACCAGAGGCCAGATGTAATGCCACACAACACTTAGGGTAAGGGAGGGGCAAAGACAGATGGGTCCTAGACACTCCTTGACCTGCAAAATACCTGAAACACAGAGTTCAGGTTCAGTGAGCATCCCAGTCTCAGCAAGAAATGCAGGCAGTGATTGAGGAAGACACACACACACACACAATTGTTGTTAGATGTAAAAATAAAAAAAGAGTTTGTCTGCCTCTTATCATCAATGACTATCTCTTAGTATATCTTTAAAGAACATGGGTTTAAAATGTACATATTGGCTACTTAACTAGCAGAAACCCTTCATTGATTTGAACCGGAAGCAGTTGTTTGCTCATCTCAGTATAGCAGCCAACACTCAGTCCATAATTATTTCAATTGTACATCTCTGGGTATGACCATCTTCCCTTTAGAAAAGTACCTTAAGAATCAGCAGGATTACAGAGAAGAGAAACTCATTTGAAGCCTGTACAGACTCGCAGGCCAGGTTAGACTGTTGGTCGTTCTTTCATATTTATTTTACTTTGTTTTATTTTAGGGATTTTGTTTTGTTTTGCTAGAAACAGGGTCTTACTATGGCAATTGTCCTAACCTTGAAGGCACTATGTGGCTTAGGTTCTTCTTCTTAAGTTCTCAGTTTCCCAATAATTAAGATTACACACCCACACCACCACTCTTGATTTAAATCTTTTCGGTGGTATTAGTGCCCCTTGATTTGCACTGGGGATGTAAAGGGAACAAAGAGGCAAAGGATGTCAAGACTTTTAAACTGGCGTGGCTGAGTTCCACATTTGGGTCTTCTGGTGGTAAATTATCAGTCTCTGCCTACTCTCCATTTGTCCCCTTAAAAGTTTAGTGCCAGAGTCTAGGACAATAGACACAGAATTGTCCCCAAGTCTGATATTATTATTATTTTTGCACTCTAATTTCAGATCCTGGCCTCTGGGTTTGCCAATATCATCTGTCTCTCTAGTCCATCAGTTATAGGAATTGAGACCAGTTGATAGATGGACCTTTCTATTCTTGGGATTCTCATTGCCCCTTGTTTCCCTTGGTCCTCATCTCTTTCCTTGTAAAGGTCATCAGCCAATAATTTACAGAATACAGAATACTCATACAAAGTGCTTGTCCTTTGCAGAGGATTTCAGTCTAATGAATTATACTGGAAATTTGGCAAAATTGTTGAGAAATGACATATCTTGAAAATAGGATAGAGGGATCATATTGGGAAGCAAGGAATTATAGCTGCAGAAGTGTTTTTGCTCAGTGTCAGAGTGTGTTCTTTGCAGTGGTGTGAACAACCTGTACTCAGCTTCAAGTTTGCCCACTCACACTTGATGGAACTGTACCATCCAACGCTCCAAATGCAGAACCCAGGGCAAGTGCTTTACACAGGTCCTATAGCTAAAAAGTGGGAGTTGATGCTCAATCCCAGGCATGCCAGATGCAAGGCAAAACTGGCATAGACTGGAGGTTCCAGAGGCTTCTCCATGCATGCCAGGGTTCATGCTGCACTCTTCTGAATAGATGGCAGCCACAAATAATACTCCTTTGTGTGAGAACTACTCCTGTCACTCCAGGGGTGGCCACAGCAGATCTGCGATTGCAGCCATAGAATTACTCTGGTCTGAGACCTGTGCCTTAAGCGAAGTCCAATATGTTTTGGTGGCTTCAAAATATTTTTTTAGATGACAATGCTACTGGACTCTCTTGTCAACATGGGATCCCCTTCCTTCCTTCCTTCCTTCCTTCCTTCCTTCCTTCCTTCCTTCCTTTTTCTTCCTTTCTTTTTTGTTTTGTTTTGTTGATGCTATAACATTTATAACACTATTTGTTTTTTCCTCTTCATTTGCTTGCTTGTTTGTTTGTTTGAGGCAGATTTTATCTTTGTAGTCTTGGATATCCTGAAATTCACTCTGTAGACCAGGTTGCCTTAAACTCAGAGATCTGCCTGCCTCTGCCTAAAATGTGCTGAAATTAAAGGTGTACATTACCACTGCTTGGCTCAGGTTCACTTTCTTAATGTTACAGGTATTGCCTCCTGTTTCCTCCTGAGTCTGAGCATCCTGTAAATGCTTTAAAATGCATGACCCATGGCTTTCAAAATAAATTACAGCCCTTTATTGAGTAGGAACAAGACACATGACTCTTATCATGTTCAAAGTCATGTTTGGTTACTAAGTGCTTAGATCTCAGGGGACCAACAAATACCATGAACATGGATACCAACATAGGATGTCTGAGAGGAGCAGAGGAGCTCCAAGAGTAAAGGTTGTACACGTGTGTGTGTGTGTGTGTATGTGTGTGTGTGTGTGTGTGTGTGTGTGTGTGTGTGTGTGTGTGTGTGCATGTATGATTTCAAAAATCTGAGGCTTCTTTCTGGATGCTGACATGTTAGAAAAATTCTTAAGACAGATTAGGAAAAATGGCCTGGATAATTTCCGTGGGTGTGGTCAGGATAAGCATCATGTCATTTAGGTAAAGAACATATAATTCTCAGTGTTAGGAAGATGGCTCAGTGGATAGAGACCATATATGGCAGACATGAATATCTGAGTTCAAATCCCAGAACTCATAAGAAAACATGGGGAGAGATAGCATATACTTACCTCCATGGTCCATCAGTAAGGAAGGAGAAGGAGGTAAGACCAGAGAATCCCCAGAAGCTCATGGACTAGGTAGCAGCTTTAAAACCAGTAGAGAACAAGAAAAAGAGACCTGTCTGATACAGGGTAGATGGCAAAGACAGATACTTAAGGCTATCCTCTGTCTTCTCCACACATATGCTATGGCATGTGTTCACCTACAATTACTCACTAACAAATACACATTATACATAGCCACACACACACTGAAAGTTAAAAATCAATAGACCTATACATCTCATTTTATTTCTGATCACATGTGATACCTGATACATGTCAACTAACCTCTGTGGTCTTTCATTTCTTCTCTGCATAGGAGATATAGATACATTTGAATTTGTGAGATGTCACTGAAGAGCTTGGCACAATGATAGACACTGAAGCCCCAAGTCAGACTGGCCTCCTTGAATTGGAATTATACATATTAAAGTATTTTTTATCTGCAGTCTGAACTTGTACCATAGGATTGTGACCCCTGCCTCTTAAGAGACTAAAGTAAGAGGATCATAAACTGAAGGACTTCCTGGACTACAGAATTCAAGGATAAGCCAGGAAGTAAAGAGATAGGTGGAGATTTAAAATCCAGATAAATCAATATGCCATAGGAGTCCTAAGGCTGCTTTCTGTTAAGTCAATGTTAATACAAAATTCCTAAATTGATTTTAAAATTCAATTTGATATTTAATAATTCACAGATAAAATATTTTTCCAATACCATGTCTGAGTACAGTAGACTGATACGAAGTGCTCCTTGACCTGAGTCTAGATCAAGAACCGAGCAGTGGAAGATTTATTAGAAAAATAGATTCCTGATATTGTGCTCCTAATACCCAAGAACAGCTTGTTTTGCTAAATATGGAAAGCTCCGGTGCATTCTGAGTTTCAATAGGAGGCTTTGTTCATGTTTTCATTGCAAGGGAGGTTCTAATCAGAAGCTCTATCTACTGTTTTGTGTGGTGCTTTCTGCTTTTTCCTGCAATGCTTATTGCAGTCAAGTTTACCCTGTCAGGATGACCATCCTTGATGAAGATGTTAATCTTTGGGAGCACAGGAACATGGAACTGGAAGACATTGAGATAGTGACTGGATAGTGAGAAGATGAAGTAGGCTGCATTTGTATCAAACACTGACTCAAATGTCTTACTTCAAATGTCTTACATGATGTTGCTAAACTTATAAGCACAGTGAATGATTTAGTTGTTCCTGCTTGCCTCTGAGAAAACGTTGAGCAGGCATCATACAATTTCGCAGGTTCTATTTGGCGTACCCATTAGCCTACCAATGAGTTCATATCCTTAATTTGTGTTTACATATTCTTCTGGTTCATAATGGTTTCTATAAAACTTGTGTTCTTTTTATGTGAAAGACAATACAAGGAATCAGACTATTCTCTGAGGATAGAGGTAAAAGAAGAGGTCATCCATATTTCCAACATGCCAGAATTGAATAAAACCCACGAGTTCTCTTAGTCTAATCTTCTCACCATACATGTTCTAAAATGATCACATAAGCTATAATAAAAACTGAGATACTCTCAGGGTTAGACATGTAATACACATGCTTGAAAGAGAATGGATTATGATAGCGACAAATTTAGAACAAGTAACTGCAATTGAATACTTTCCCATTAATATTGGATTGTCACATGTCAGACATGATGCTTAGTAAGCCTTTAATAGACCTGAGTTTACAGTTAAGAGAAACAGACGAGTTGCTCATCAACCAGTGACTGCCATTTTGGACTTTAGTATCCATTTTGTGTTAGCACCCATTTTGGATAGTTAGCTGCTGCCATTTTGCTTTGTGGGCTGTCATTTATGAATGTTATCTGTTTATTTTTTGAGTTTTGAGCTTGGTTCCCCTTTGTATTCTTGTTTTATAAATTAAAAAAAAAAAAACCTGCTTTGCCTTAGTTGACAATGAAATATGATTCCTAATTTAATCATGTAATGCTGCATTTTATTAACAAAATACATTAACTTGTGAACTTTGACCTTTAAAGAGAGAAAACATTGCAGGTTTCTTGGCACTTGGATATTTTTACCTGACTATAATAAATACAGGTAGGACCTTACCTGACAGGACCTTACCTGGTTGTTTGAACTACCTGTTTTGTCTGTGAAAGCACAGAGAGGGACATCAGTCTACCTGAATCACAAAGTAAATACCACAGCAAAAGCCAGAATGGGAATAAACTAAGAAAAAAAAATTGTCCCTACACTGAACCTATCCCTATAGCATCTTGGCACTGACCATCCTTCCCTTTTCTTTCTCTGTTTTTTGGATTCCATAGTGGATTGGGGGCGGGGGGTGCATGTACTCAAAGCCACCTTGTGCAATGTCCTGAACAAAGCCCAATGACATCCCTTCTAATGGTAGTTGTACAATATAGCTTAATCCTGCTTTTCTGTACCATTTTGGTTCATGGATAGGTAGATTAGCATTTTCTTGTTGCCCCTGCTGCCAGTCACTCCAGAGTACAAACACTCTAATAAGGGGGGTGAGCTTTTGACCTCTGTATCTGTGAGACATACAGTAGCTATCAATTTTTTGAATGGTAACTTTTCATGTAGAGCTATGTCTGTGGCATTGCAAAAGCCCTGTGGAGGCACAAGACTAAAGTCTACCTATCAAAGGGGGGAAAGAGACCTCCCAAAACAGTTGGAGGTCCCAAAGCCTCATAGACTCCATCTTCAGGCCTCTAAAAAGAAAGTCATTCCCAGCTAGGGAATTGGCTATCCTTCTGACATCAGGAACAGAATGTTCCCTCTTTGAGGACCTGGCTTTTATGCACTTTTATTGCCCTTGAGAAGAAAGCTACATGGCCAAACTCATTTAAAAAGGAATAAAACAAAACAAACAAAACAAAACACTCTGTTGTCCAACTGTGCAGCTCAAACAAACCAGGTCACCAGGACTAGTGGAATTTGAAGGGTTGAGAATGAAAGTCTTCTTAGGGGATTAAAAAGTGAATTTTCTCTAAGAAAAAGTTGTCATGTTGCACATTATAAAATTCATGTTTAAAGAAAATGAATAGTTCTGGTTCTTTAAAGGGGAAATATAAATTTCTATCTTGAGATGAAAAAAATAAATATTTTTTTTTCTGAAAGGAGGGGAAAATGAAGCAACCCTCATTATTGGCAATCCAGAAAAGTGATATCTAGCATTTAATATATTCAGGCTAGAGGCAGGGACAGCAGAGCTTCAAGCCTATGCACATGATCTGGTTGAATCCCCAAAGACTCAGAGTAGCCAGATACTGTAGTTTACACTTCTTTACCTAAGTGAGGAATCCAGAATACAGTGGATACTCAAAGTCACAAAGACAAGAGAAGCAGAGCTGGAATCCACTGGCTGTCAGAGCATACTCCCCTTCTTCACTCCTCACCGGAGGCTTCTCTGAGCCATTTCATTCACATCACCCATCAAGGAATAGTATGCGTTTGCTAAAATTATAGTTGGGAAAACTGAGACCCAGATAGTAAATAAATACAAACTCAGTCCTGGTGGGTTCCAGAACAACCCAGAGATCACATCTTCACATTTGTTGCTTTCTGTCTCAATCATAATATCACGGCAGACCCATATTTTAACAAACATTGCCTCCAAAACTTAAGGTCTAAGTCTGAATAGAGTAGATTGAGTGTGAACAACCGCAGAGCGAGCATGAGCATGGAAGCATGGAATCTCTCTGTGTCTCAATGTCTCTGCCTCTGTGTGTGTCTCTTTCTCTATGTCTTTTTCTCACTTCCTCTACCCTCCTCTCTCTCTTTTTCTTTCTCTTTTCTCTTTTTCTCTCTGTCTTTCTCTCTGTGACTATTTCTCTGTGTCTTTCCTACCCATTCTCTCTCTCTTTTTCCCTTCCTCCCTTCTTTCCTCTCTCTCACTCTCCTCTCCTCCTCTTTCTGTCTGTCTTCTCTCTTTTTTCTTCCTCTGCTCTTTGTCTATCTCCCCCTCTCTCTTTTATCTCCCTCTCTCTCCCCTTCTCTCTTTATTTCCCTAACACCATCCATCCCTTCCCTGCTGAGATCCACTCATCCCAAAAAGTGAACATGGTGTGGCCTCCAAACCCTTGGCAAACCAACTAGAAAAGACCTAGACTTCCCAGAGAAACTTTCTACAAGGAAATCACTAATTATAACCTAAATTGTATTTGACTCCTTCACGTTTGCTTCACATTGTAGCCCTGTAATTTGAATAGATTATTCTCTAGCCCTTTGCAGGGGAGAATTAGCTACTTTTTATTTTGAACTGAGGCCAGACATGTGATAGTTGCTACTCAAATAAAAGGAGATAGACTTGGTCCATAAAAGGAGATTGGCTTGCAAGTGAGAGTCAGGCTAACAGTTATTAGAGGAGTTGCCTAAGTTTTCAGGCTCTGTCTATCAGGGGCATTCATATGCGGGCTACACAAGAGAAGAGCAGAAAACAGCACATGCATGTGAAAATACTCCAAGGTCACCTTACCTCCAGGAGATAGAAGTTTAGAGATTAGTAGGAGGCAGGGTATATTATTTGAATTTAAGTAATTTTTTTATTTGAAAGTGTGCAGCATGAGTTTTACAGGAGTTAGTATAATTAAGCCCATGAAGATTCTCAAAAAACCTTGGAAAAAGTCAACAAAGGTCTAAGTAGCTGGAGTTAGTAAGCTCTTAATAGAAGAGAATTGAGGAGATACCACAGCAGCTGAGAAAGGAAATCTGGTTGTACTTGCTGAAACTTTAAGGCTCTTGCTGCATGACATTTCCTGGGAAGACTGTTTCTAGTCACCCCAGATACAAAGAAAATTTTCAAGTGAAAGTAAATGCCATGCCAACATACGTGGTAACTTAGAAAGGTGCACTCCTGGAGTTCCCTGCTCAAACTGCTGGCAGTTCCACTGAAGAGTCTCCTTTCCCCCAGCAACTCCTTACTGCTTCAGTGACTTCAGGGAAAGGACCTTTGAGTCTTAAAAGCTTAATGTGTTCAGCGGACCTTTCCCTGCAGGCCAAGGGAGAATGTTTCAGTCTGATGAAAACACTTACATGTTTCCTCCCTGCTTGGTCCAACTATCAGTAGGACCCAAACTCATTATAGACCCTTTCCTTAGATCCTTCTCTCAGGCCTCTTCCAAGCTTTTAGCCTCAGCATTAAGAATCTAGGCCAGAAGTCAGCTAGCTATGGCTGCCGATGCAACTCTAGGCTACCACATGTTTCTGAAGATAAAGTTTGAATGGCACACACTGTAGCAATTGGTTCATGAGTTGCCTCTGGCCACTTTTGCATCATGATCTCAGAATTGAGTGAGCATGACCGTGAAATGTAGCCCACAGAGGAACAACACTTGCTATCTAACCTGCAGGGGAAGAGCGATCCATCCCTGGTCCTGCTTACTGTCTAACCTGCAAGGGAAAAAGCTGCCCATCCCTGGTCCTGCTTACTGTCTAACCTGCAAGGGAAGAGCTGTCCGTCCCTGGCCCTGACAAATGCTTATGTACTGTGAATCAGCAGGCCCTCCTCAGACCTTGAGCACATCTTCCTTGAGTGAAATGTGTTGGCTAAATTTTAAAATGAGAGCTTTCACAGAGGCAGTTCTGATTAAAAGATGAAAAGGATCTTAGAGTTCTGGACTTGAAGGTGGTATATCCGCTGAAGAGTCTCCTTTCTCTTAGCAGTTGTTTAAAGCTCCTGTAACTTCAAGGAAGACCCCCTTTGAGCCTTCTAAGCTTAATATGCTCAATGGGCCTCTCCTTTCAGCCCTAGTCTATGTGTCAGTGGCAAGAGCTCATAGACATTTGATGATGTCTGCTGTACTCCTATGGATTCGTTGGGTTTTGGTTTTAATAAAATATTTCAAATTCCAACCATTTACCCACCCACTAACCTACACATAGCTGTATCATATATATTTATATATCAATGTATAGTTATTTAGATAGATAAATATATAAAATATATAAAGATAAAGATACACAAACAGATAATGACCTGCCTTTCCCTTCTCTGTCATAGAATCCTACATCACTACTGATACAGATTTTAATCTAGTCAGATGCAGTCATAGGATGAACATTGAGATGATTATTATTGTTGTTGCAGTTCTTGTTGTTTATTTTTGGAGACAGTGCCTTTTCATGTAGCCTAAGCTAGCCTGGGTCTCTTGACTATTCTGCCTCAGCCAGTTTTATGCTGGAACAACAGACATCACCATGGTGATCAGTTTTTAATGGCTTCTTTTGATAGGGTTAGTGTCAGACATGGGCAGTATGCGATGTGTGCATGATCTAACACCACTAATTATAAACTGACTGTGGCTAGTTTTAGCTTCACTTTGATGGCTAAGGGAAGAGACTTAACAAGCATCCTCAAATGTCACCAAACTGCTTCACTGAGAGATGAGAGACATGGATCTCATGTTCCCAGCCCCCGTTCCCATTTTTGGACAATGATGAAGTTATTATTTTTCTTTATTTCCTATTCTTCTTTTTAATTAATATTTTAGACAGTATTTTCCTAAATCACCCTGGTTGATCCAGAACTTACTCTGTAGATCAGCAATGCCTCGATCCTGGCGATCTGCCTGACTCTCCTGTGTTCTGGGTTTAATAACGTACACTACCACCTCTATCCTGACATCACTTTTTCTAAAACACCTTGGCAACCCTAGCAAGCAAAGTGCCAGAAAATAAAAGCATTATTTTGGTTAAAATGTACATCTAATGCCCCTTCCCTACAAAGACATGTATAGTGAAATCCCCCCAGCATGGCATTTCCTGTAGATCTGTATTCGCTCTGATGAACATGAAATTCCTATGAGTCCTTGCCACTGGCACACAGACCGGGAAGAGTCTCACTGGACATGGGTAGAACCAAAGAAGGTCATTTTGGATCTCGTCTGCAAACTGTCTTCTATTTCTCTTGATAGATGTTCAGCATATTACTTTTCTAT
Source organism: Arvicanthis niloticus (assembly GCF_011762505.2). Lineage (NCBI taxonomy): Eukaryota > Metazoa > Chordata > Mammalia > Rodentia > Muridae > Arvicanthis > Arvicanthis niloticus. The sequence goes on from NC_047663.1 coordinate 96,890,089, forward strand.
TTCCTGTAGGAGTTTCAGTAGGGATAGAACCAGAGTTGGTTGTGAGATCAGGGTGGATCACGTGATTCCTTTTCATAGAGCCAACCATGGTAGAAAGAAATCTTCAGGAATAGGATCCAGTTTTATGTAGCCCTTTGTTCTAGTGTATGTCCTCCCTCCACATTCACCATCATGGGAGATGGAGGGGATGCTTTTGGAGTTACTGTTATGTTCCTTCTTCAGCCTAGGTGTTGAGAGCTGCAATCTCTCTGTGGATTCATTGTCCCAATACTGGGTCTGAGTCCTTGGAAGGACATTGTAGACTTGAAGTAATTACAGATCTGTTCCTTCCCAAGTCAGACTAAGTGGACCTCTGATTATTATTCAGGGGATAATGGGAGCATAACGAACGCTGAAGGGAAATTGTGCTCCTCTTTTATGAACTGGTTTTATATTCCCTTGTGCATGGCTAGGATGCTATGAAATCTCCTTAAATGTGATATTACTCAACATAATACAATAATAATGCACACACTGTATGTATTGGATTACTTTGCAAACAACCCTTTTGAAATTGAATTTCCCATCATTTCTGGGGGCCAGCTTAGGATTGCTGGACCTGCAGGTCTCTCTGTAGCTGGGGGACTGGAGTCTGCCTTCACAGTCACTTAGGCTTCCACAGGGGTGAGCAATTGGCCCACATCATTTTTATTCACGGCGGGGATGTTGGCCTGCCAAGTTCCCAGGCATCTCACTGTGTGTAGCTGCTCAGTAATACAGGCGACTGCTGATACTCAGCATACTTGTAAAATGAACTGGGTTAGATGGACTCCGGAAGAAAGCTGGAGTGAGTAGGGAGCCTGCTCATGCCAGAATCCAATTCTGAAGTATTCGTAATTGCCTGTGCTGGAGACTCTATCAAAACATTGTTCTCTCTGAACATTTTTCAGATACTGTCTCAGGACCAGGGCCGATTCTCTTTTCTCATACTGAACATGCCTTGCAAACATAACTTTTTGCTTGACATCCAAAAATAGTTATTGCATTCCTCCTAGATGTCAAACACAGATCAATCTACTAAATGCACAGCCAAGAGTTTTGCAGTCGTAGACAACATTACTTTTGCTGTAAAGCTACAGGAGTTACAAAGCCTGTCTGGTCGCCACTGCACTCCAGGCAGCTTCTTGTTATTCTTAATGTCGGGAATAGTACCTGATGCAAGGTGGATATATGTATCATTCATTGATTCGTAGTTTTTGAGTTCCTGTGTTTTAGAAGGCTCAGAGGCCATGATGATTCAGGGGTGATTGACACAGGCATATGTCATCCTTCAAGAAACTCATAGGCAGGTTAAAAGAGAATGGAACACGGAAATAGGACTCACATCAGTAAGTATCAGGGAAGTACTTGAAATAAAAGTGTAAATTGAGTTGAAAACAGGTGCCAAGAGGTATAAGAGGTATCTAAAATAATCTAGAATAATAAAGCACTGACTAGGAAAGGTGAGGGTGGGGGGTATATCATGAGTAGTCAGGAACAGCATAAGCAGGACCGAGAGTTCCAAGTTCACGGTGAGCCGGAAGCTGCTTTGACACACCTGTGCACATCTCTTCCTAATGGAGCTTAATATGTTTGTGTTGAGTATTTACTTCAGGGGACTTGGCAGCGTCCAGGCAGAGATTTGTTGGTTTGGTTTGTTGGAGAACTGCCTGTTAATAGTCATCATATCAAGGCAGAAAGGACTATGGCCTAGTTCAAATGAAAGGACACCAATGTGGTAGCCCGAGGCATAAGGACAGTGGTACTGCAGCAAATACAGGAAACACACAGGGCTCTGTTAACTATATGGAACATTTTCTATATTACTACCAACGACAGGTCAGTATTTAAGTGAGAGAACACCTTAAATCACTATCGCCTTAGAAATTATCTGACTGGAAGGTAAGGCACACTTGAAAGAAGCAGTAATCGCAATGGCTCATGGCAGAAATAACAATTAAAAATTCCTCCTGAAAGGATCTAGGCAAGAAATGGCACCATGATCACGTGTGGTCCTGGCAATGGTTTGTAGAGGCCATCAGATGGACAGAGAGGCTGTCTAGGCTCTATAAGAAGCATTCTGCATACATGGATACAGAATGCTTCTTATAGATACATGGATACAGAACTTCCAGAGCTAAGTTGAATAAGTGCAGCACTTTGTTTTTCAATCCTTACAGCTCCCCTTAGATGTACATGTGACTTGGCTGTCTGCACACTTGAGGATGCTGAGGCTTGGTGGCATCCTCCGAGGCACACCACTAACATAATTGCACTGTTAACTGAAAGTCCCCACTTCTCTCATCCTCTTCTGTGAGAGTAAAGAAGCTGTTAATTTTGAGGTGAGCAGATTAAAGGAGATGCTGGGACAGTTAAAAATGATTGTCCACTTGATAGGATCTAGAGCAGAGGTTCTCGACCTTCTTGACACTGTGACATTGTAATATGGTTCCGCAATGGTGTGGTGACCCCAACCACAAAATTATTTTTTGTTGTTACTTCACTACTGTCATTTTTCTACTACCAGTAATCATAATATAAATATCTAATATATAGGGTATCTGATATGTAACCTCCAAAGGGGTCTTGACCCACAGCTTGAGACCAGTTGTTCCAGAGTTGGCTAGGAGACAAGCCTTGGAGCATGCCTATAAGGTATAATCTAGTTGGGTTAGCCACTGGGCATGCAGATGACAGATTGCCTTGATTAGGTTAATGAAGGTCAGAAGGCCCAACTTAAAGGTAGGTGGAGCTATTCACTCAGCTGGGAACCTAAACTTAATAAAGCAGAGAAAGCAAGCCTACTACTTACATTCATTCCCATCTGTTTCCTGACTCCAAGTGAAGTGTGATTGGATGCCCTCTCCAATATGGCTTCCCCACCAGGATGGACTGTGCCTTCAACTATGAGTGAGACTATAAAAAGCCTGGCCTCCCTTACACTGGTTTTGTCATGTTTGTCCCATCCACTTGAACTCTACCTAATACAGGTGTACCTGGAAAATACACGGTCCTGATCTTGTCAAGGGAAACTCTTTCTGACATGACACTTCAGCCACTTTTCCTTGGGTCTACTCAAAAATGAAGTTGGGGATTCACAAGGGCAATGGTGGCCAACCAGACACCCAGAGTAGACTTACTGTTTTTGGAATGTGAATGATAGCCTTTGGAAGCTGTGGATGGGGAAACATTTCTGGATAAATTAATTTGCTCAATGCATAAGAGGACATATGATATATATATATATATATATATATATATATATATATATATATGTGTGTGTGTGTGTGTGTGTGTGTGTGTGTGTGTGTGTGTGTGTGTATCAGGAATGAGAGAATCTGCCTTGTGGGGACTGGTCCTAATCCATTTTTTTTTTTCAGAAAACGTTTTCAGCACCTACTATGTGTCAGGATCTAGCTGGGAAACAGATGATATATTGTTCCTGCCCAAGAAGAGTGAGAAATCAATAGAGAGACCCAGTGAGCCATTAGCTCTGGATTAGACTTAGAGGCTGAGGGATAAGGGGGAGAAGTTTAAGTATGAGTAGAGTTATATTTGAGACATACAGCAAAGCCAGCAGAACAAAGGCATCCCAAAGGATCTGTAAGTGGGTAGCTCTGAAAGAGTAGGTTGGATGCCTGTAGCTTCAGTTGCATGGTCTCTTTCCATCTGCCATAGTCTCTATCTATAAGGTCCTGCTTTAATGCCTTTTATGTAGCCATGCTAAGCCTTCTCCATTGGCTCCCACTGAATCAGAGCTACTATTATGTCACCATTACTAATCCTGCCTCTACTGTCATGATTCCAGCTACCTTTCTGAGTGCTACTGCCAGTGCCCTTTACCCACTACTTACCATTTAATAATAGCTCATCTGCAACTATTTGGGGAATGATTACTACCTAGCAAACACTGAGGATTCAGAATAGGCAAAAATAGCCATAGTTTTAAGACAATCTGACTGCATTTGAGATATATTAAAACAATAAAGACCATGAGAACATAATTAAATTTGCAGTGTTTGCTTCCAAACAAACTACCTTCCTTTGTGAGATATAAATATTTTCGTTTGCTTACAATCCAGGACTTCAGGAATTTGGGTGAGGTTTAGGAGAGGTAAGGAAATTAATGGGGTTGACTCACTACTAGTGGCTAAAGTTTGTAGTATATTTCAGGCTTTTTCCACCCAAAAGTCTGGACAATAAAAGGCAATTACCTTTTCTACACAGAGCCATCACTTGGACAGCTCGGGTTTTCTCTCAACTTGGAGGCCTCTGGTTAATAAAAGTTCCCATAGGGATATCATCACAGTGTGTGCACATGCCTATGGCTGGACTGTCAGGGGGTTCTCTAAGTGGGAAGTGTGACCTGTCTATCATTCAGCTTGAGCCTTGGCCTTGGTCCTGAGTTACTGCAACCAAGTTCAATGATTATAATAAACACAGGATGCTCTAAGCTCAGAAGGCAAGTGCATCCATCAGCAGTGGTGGTATTCTTCTAACCTCTGTTTTTTGCTTTTAAAAATCTACTTTGCAAGCTTAGATTTCCCCTTCCTATTGTATCCAGGATGGATGCCTGAACTCATGATGGTCCCTTGATCACTGTCGCCATCACCAGAAACTTCTAGTTGTATTATTAGCTGTGGTTTAAGACTCAACAATATGGTACTTCCTGGATGTTGGAACTGACAAGGCAGTACAGGCTTTCTCCTCACACCCTCACGTAGGACCTGTTCATGATGTGGCAAGTGACACAACTGTTTTATGTTACTTATTATCAACTCTACAGTTAGAGTCATAAAAGTATTTTCTCAAAAGGTCATTATGAGGCCAACACAAATTAATGACTGCAAAAGGCAGCCTACTGTGCCAGGCTTATAGAGCATGGCAATGAGCAGTTGATTTCACTGTACTAACTATAGGTATTGTTTAAAAGAGAAAAGATGATACATGGATGGATGGATGGATGGATGGATGATGGATGGGTAGATTTGTTGATGGATAATTGACAGATGCATGTTTGCTTTTAATACTCTTGAGCACATCCAGGTACCAGCGACTATGCCTGTCCAACAAAAGAGCTATAATGTAAATCAACAATCAGATGGCAGGGGATACTTTATAGAAATGTCTTTTGTCATTATCCCATCATCCATGTTTGGCTCCTATAAAGATTCCCACTTCAGATGGTTAAAAGAATTGAGGCCTAGAGAAATCTTATACCTTGCCCCCAAACTCTGTGTTTACATGCAAGCAGGCTGCATCCATTATGTCTGTTCTAAATGTCTTAGCAAACAGCCTTTGTACTGTTCTCAAAGGCCTTCCTTGGTAAGACTCTGGATGATTCTAATGGCCACTTCTCAGAGGGTAAAAGGAATACAACATTATCCTCCCTTTCCAAGACTCATGGTATTCCAGTTCACGAGATGCCCTATGCAGAAATCCTAAGTGTGTGCAGAAATCCACTTCTGCTGCTGTGTAAACCCTGAACAGAAAGGTAATTCACTCTCATTATCCAGGAAACATATCTAAGGACAAGTACAAAGAGCTCCCACTTGGGTTCAAAGATAAGTTGTTCAGCCAAATAGCAGGAGATGCTCTCCCTCATAAAGAAGAGTTCATCTCTGGCAGCTGTTAAAGAGAGCCTTCACTCTTTGTTGGCTGCAAGGTCAAGTGACTGTCCTAGGCCCAGGTACAGAGGTTTTTATACATGTAGCTTTCATTCCATAAAGTTAATGCCACACTGAAGTTTCTGTTACCACATCAGCCTGTATCCAGTGGGAATGACAGTGCCTTTTTTATGAGTGTGATATTTTTATTTACTTTTCCTTACAGTCAGATGTTCATTAACATTCAGGATGTTGGAAAAGTATATGGAATTGCTATGGAAATTCTGCTTATTCTACTGGTGATACTCCAGCTATTATTGTGTGCATATAGATTTAGGGACTTTCTATTCATTGATCTTGACATTGAGATTTGGAGATGACTATTGAGGAATGCTCAAAAGGTTTGGGCTGCCAGCATGTGGTTTGCTGTAGTCTAAGCAGCGGGTGTTCTTACTAACCACATGTCCTGAGGGCTTGTCACTTTCTCCATGTCTCCAGTCCTTCACCTGGCAAATGATTTTGTTGGTTGTCACGAAGATGAGACAGAATAATATGAGTGATGTGGGTGCTTTGGGAATCTTCCAGGCCATTTGCAGTTTGAGTGCCTGAAAAGACAGTGTAAGGAAAGAAAAATCCAGTTTCCTATTGAGCCAAGATCACAAGGGTGGTGCTACTGCTATGTAGAGAGCTAGCCCAGAATCTGGGGAGCAGGTCTTGAACTTGACCAGGTTAGCCATGACTGCTTGCCTGAAAGTCTCCTCCAAAGACGTCAAATAAGGGTAAGAACAGCTTCCCCTGGGCATCCATGGGCTTGCCAGGCCTGCCTTTGAACTGAAAGTTCTTCTACTCCAGCTTCCCACAATGGGTCCAACTGTGTCTGATGGGACTCTAGTTTTTGCGAAGTTCCTGTGGTGAGCTTGCAAAACTAACCTGACAAATCTTCTCATAAGAGACTGAGGAACAAAGTTTAGTGGCAGACTCACAATTCTCTTAGAATATAAGATATGAGGCTGGTGAGATGGCTCAGTGGTTAAGAGCACTGACTGCTCTTCTGGAGGTCCTGAGTTCAAATCCCAGCAACCAATGGTGGCTCACAACTATCTGTAATGAGATCTGATTCCCTCTTATCAAGTGTCTGAAGACAGCTATAGTGTGCTTACATATAATAAATAAATAAACCTTTGGGTTGGAGTGAGGGTGGAGTGAGTGAGGCCTGAGCAAGAGGGAGAAGGGAAGGCAAGGAGATGGAGCAAGGGGAACACTCCTTCATTGCTGGTGGGAGTACAAATTTGTAAAACCAGTTTGAAAATCAATTTGGTGGTTTTTCAATAAATGACATTTAAATAAAAGAATATAAGATATGTGACCCAAGAACATGTTGAACCTGATGTAATGGGCCTGAGAACAGTGATGATGGTGGCCAACAGCTGCCATGACCCAGGGACATTGTACTTTGTGTCACTTAACATGGAGAACCTCTCATTGTTTCTAGATGAGGTGATGCCATCCTTGAGCGTTGACAGTTGTGTGTGCCTGTAGCTGCACAATGATGGTCACCCCACCTCTGACACACACACACACACACACACACACACACACACACAGAGAGAGAGAGAGAGAGAGAGAGAGAGAGAGAGAGAGAGAGAGAGAGAGATCAGAGAACAACTTTGTGGCATTGGTTCTCTCCTTGCGTGGATTTTAGGAATCCAACTGAGGTTACTAGATTTGTGTCATCAGGCAGTGTCTGGACACTGTGAACCATCTCACTACCCTACTGACTTTACATTTTATGTAAGTGCTTGGGATTTGAACTCAGGTCTTCATGCTTTCAGAGAAATTTCTCTAATATACTGAGACACGCCAGCCCCCAAATGTTTCAGTTTTGCAACTTAACAGGGAGTCATTTCTAGATGATTTCTTACAACTGTTACCTATTTTACTAGCTCCTTTTGCTGGACAGTTTCTAAGAGTCTACAGTATTGTTTTCTCTTCTTGTCTTCTCTGTGATTTTACGAAGCTTGAGAGGATTCCAGAATTCCATGGAGGAATTTCAGGAGACTGGGAAGCCTATAAGCTTCTTCCTACCATGGGGTTTTCAGCTGAGTTTTCTCTCCTTCCTGTTCATTGACCACTCTGGAAAAGCACAGAATGTAGAATCAGACTGACATGCAGTTGAATTTATTTTAGCAGTGCCATGGGATTTGTCCTTGATGCCCTGGGTTGTCTAGTATCTTGGAAATTTACATTACTTGGAGCCTCAGAATGAGCCTTCACTGAAAAATAGAGCCATTGAAATATATAATTGAATCAAATGAAGTTATATTAGATTAGGGCACACCATAAATCCTCCTATCAATGTACTAACTAGAATCCACCCTACTTAGCTTCCCAGTGCAGATGAAATGGAGTACATTTAGGGTGGTGTGACTATAGACATGAGTCCTAAATGCTGAGTGATGTCTTTATACATGTCCCCATAAAGGCACAGGGCCAAGAAATGTGGGGTCTAGAGTGGTAAGCCTATAAGCAAGCAACTGCTGCCATCTAGGAAGGATCCCACAAAGACCCTTTCTTAGGGTTTTGGAAGTGAGCACAGTTTAGCCAACACCCTGCTTTAAACTTCTGGCCCTGGAACTATGTAAATATACCTTTCTTGTTTTGGTCTTGTTTTTATTTGGTTTTTCTTTGATTTTTTTTTTTTTGAGACAGGGTCTCACTATGCAGCCCAAGTGAGCAGCCTATTGACCACTGAGGTGCAATTTGTGGACTACCATACCTTCTCACCTGGCGTTTCCATTGCTTAGATGCCAAGGCTATCATAATTTTTATGGGCACTGTACAAAACCAATATCATCAGAGTTATTTGTTTTCTTGTATTTTTTTTTTTTTTTTGCTTCTGCTGCAACTTGCAATAATCCTGTTTATTAGTTTGGTTACTCATTCCTGCCTGCCAGCCATCCGAGGGTGTCAGAGCCAGGTTGTGTCTTGATCATGGTCATTGCATGCCAGATACTCTGTTCAAGTTCAGCAAAAAGGTGCAGAAAGACAGGGAGAGAGGGAAGGAAAGAAGGAAGGAATTAAAAAGAAGGAAGGGAGGGAGGGACAGAGAGAAGAGGAGAAGGAATGATGCTAAGGATGAGTGCAGAAGGGAGGAAAGGAAGCAAGGAGCTGTGCTGAGGATCAAGCAGGGTAAGATATTAAAAATGTATCAAACAATGTTCAGCCAAAAGCAGACATACAAAACAAAAGCTATTTTAATTACTATTCCAGGCAGGGTTGATATTTTTTTCTAGGGCCCTTCTGAGAGCCAAGGTGAACTTGAATGATTCTGTGGACATAGTTCAAGGATGTTACCATGAAGATTGACAGGTGAGAGTCCCACCCTCCCTTTCTAGAAACAGCAATTGTCCTATGAGACAGGAAGCCCACCAGTGAGAGGCAGGACTCCGGCTGTGAAGAGTAGGGAGAGGGCATCATTTGCAGCCCCCCTGCTTGAGGCCAGGCCTCCGCCTTTGCTCTATTCAGAAAGCTTTGATCTCTCCCTGTCCAACAGACACACATTAGTCGATAATTCTGGGAGACATCAAAACTCCAGCAGCTGCTGCCCTCTGCTCCCTGCAGCCTCCACAAGCTGCAAGCCATGTTAATAGGCCTCAGACAGGGTTGTTCTGGTTGAGGGGCCCAGGATTCTACAACAGTCTTTTCTCTTGAGTCCTGGCTTGGCCACTGCTAATGCCAGCCTCCAACACAGTGAATTTAGAATAAAGTCAATTGCCCCGAGTGACACGTTGATCTCTATGGAGTCTCCAAGGATGTGTGGCCATCTTGTTCACACTGGCTGTTCTTTCAGAAAAGGTAAACAACTGAGAGAAAAAGAATGTCTGCTCAGGAGCTGGGGGATGATCGTTGCTCAGCTGCCTTGACCCTGTGGTTATCAGCACATCACCTGTGAGCTTGGAGTTCTAGGCTCTGTACCAGGGGACTAACACCTGGTGACCACAGCCTGGCATGCTGGATGGTACTGATCCTGACAGGACTTCCTGGAGGCTCTTGTGAGAAATCAGATAAAAGTTATGTTTGGCTCATTCAGAAGTGTTATAAACAACAGACACAATCCTCACCAGGATCCCACAGGCTCTGCCCAGCCACTGGAGCCTAATGTATTGGGTGAACTCCAGGTTAAATAAGAGACCTCATCTCAAAAAAGGAGTGATGGAGAAAAAAAAAACACATGTCCAGCTTTGCATGAACATGCAATCGTGCACACACGCACATGCATGCATACACACACATACATCATCACCAACAAAATAATTTCAAAGGATATTACTATTACTATTCTCTATGTGTAATAGGTTTAACTTCCTATATAACCAAGGTTGACCTTAAACTCCTTCCTAAGCCTTTTGCCTCCCTTAGTTGAGTGCTCTGATTACAGGTGAAGTATATCGGGCACCCAGTTATGCAATGCTGGATCCTCCTGTCTCTCCCTCCCAGTGCAAAGATCACAGGGCCATCCCTCTCTGCTTGTTTTCTTGGGTGTGTTCTGGAAATTTAAACTCAGGTTCTTGCACAACACTTACTGACTGAGCCTTCTTCCCAGCTCCTCTTACATCTCCATCTCTTTCCCCCTCACCCTTTCCTACCCCACTTGATGCTTCATTGTCTAGTATTGTGTTAATTGAGGATATTCTATTTACAAATCCCTTATAGTTGGGCACCTAGGTTGCTTCTCGCTGTAGCAGACTTACGGTGCACAATGCTCTTTGCTCAGATCTCTGAACAGTTCCATGATTGTTTCTGCAAGAAAAGTCACAGAAGTAGAGCCAATGGGTCAAAGAGTAAAAGTGCACATTAAAAAAAAACCCTTTGGTAGTCACATAAAACTTTAATCTCCCCCTCTGGAAAAATTTAAACTCCCATTCACCTTCATGGTCTGCCTGGGCTCTCCTCTCACGTCCCAACCAGGCATTATCTCAGAGAGATTTAAAATGCCCAAAGAAAGAAGTGCAAATGGCCTCTAAACAGTCCTGCCTAAAACATGGGCTCCATATTGGCTTTCAGCTTGATAAATACTTTCTAATAAGGTCATAAATATCACTGGTACCAAAGGTTAATGTAGTGTGCAGTGCTGTAAAATGCAGCAGCCTACCTGCTAGATCATAATGATGCAGTGGAGCCTTCCACAGTGAAGTGTGACGGCTTACAAACTCGGCTCGGGAGTGGCCACTAAGTTAACAAGTGCATAACTGTGTCTGTTGGCAGTGCGGTCTCTGTGAGTGATATTTATTAAGTGAGCACCTTGCTTTTCATTAAATGCCAAAAAGAAGGAGGAGGAGGAGGATAAAGAGGATAGGGAGGATTAGTGGGGAGAAGAGGAAGGAGGGAGAGGAGCTGGAGAGGAAGACGCTGGAGAAAAGAGGAGGGAGATGGGACAAAGAAAGGAATGAATTAGGGAGAAGAACGAAAAGGGAGCAGTAAGAAATAGCATGATTAGAGGTTCTGTTTGCAGCCCTCTGTGACATAGGGTTGCTTAAGAGCATAATTTACTAAAAAGAAAACAAAGCAATCATCATTTTTATAGAAGAATTTCAAGGGAACCTGCCTTAGAGTTGGCAATGCTAGGCGACTGGAAGGAGACACAACAAGCAGCAGCAGAAGGAGACCGCAAATGTGTTTAGAAACTTGATTTCTGAGTTACTTTGTGTCTTAGGAGCCTGACTTCTTCCATTTTCTTTTCTTTATTTCTGTTTCTTTTTTTTCTCTCTTGTGTTCAGGTGGAAACAGGTGTTGTAATTCTTGATGTTTGTTCTTGGATGAACTCGTTTGCAGTCACAAACTCTGTAACCGTGATTAATGGCTGTGTGGATCTTAAGCCCAGAGTAGTATTTTCATCTAGGGGACAAAGAGAATGGGTGACACTCCAGGTGCGTGCCCATTTGGCTCAGCTTCTCTGGTGATGAAACAAACTCCTGGCACTGTGGGCAGACTTTACCAAAGCATTTCTTCATTTGTCTGCATCTGGTGCCAGGCCTGTCTGAGTTTTCTTTTAAAGAAAGCTCTGCAACCCAGAATCAGGCATCACGCACGCACTGTGTGCACATTATTCTCTCCACCCTGGAAAATGTTCTAAAACAGACTCTGGGTGTCTTTACACAGATCCTTTAGTTAGTAGGCTTTGGAATATTCCAAGTTAGCACCATTCGTCTGGGGAGATGGTTCAGTAATGTACTTGCTTTGCAAGAGTGAGGACTCAGTTCAAATCCTAGAAACTTTCTTTATTAAGAAGAAAAGCTAGGCAGAGTGTAATAGGGTGGTTCCCAGAACTGAGGGAGAAGAGACAGGATCTGTGGGGATTGAAGTCAGCCAACCTAGCCTGTTTTGCATGTTCTAGGTCATTAAGAGATCCTTTCTCAAAAAAAAAAAAAAAAAAAAAAAAAAAAAAAAAAAAAAAATGTCATGCAGGCAATTTTTGAGGCAATTTTTTGAGGAATGATGACACTTGAACTTGATATGTAGCCTACACACTGCCATACCACAAGCACATACACACACTCAGCCATACATACAATATGCCACACACCCAAGATGCAAAGACTTTGGTCTGGGAGATGAAAATACTCTAGCAACACTTGAGGGGTGAATATGGCCCTCAAATTGGCACTGGTTGGGGACAGGGAGCATGCTCGGTGGATAAAACATTTGCTGTATAACTGTGAGGACTTGAGATCTCCAGAGCCACATGGTAACATACATCTATGAGCCCTGTACTCCTAAAATGAGATGGAAGGCAGAGACAGGAGAATCCCCAGAAGTTCCCAGAGCTTCTGGCCCAGTATATGCAGTGGCAAACAAGAGCCCTACAAGGTGACAGATAAGGGTCAACACTCAGGATTTCCCTCTGCCCTCCACACGCACAAGGCCACAGAAATACACAGGCACATGTATAAGAAAAGACACCTGTTAAGGAAACAGCCCCTACATGGGAACCACTGTGATGGCAGATGAGCTAAATCAGCAAAGATGTATTTTCCACTTACAAGGTGGGGCTTAGGTTACTAAGATTTCATACAAAATGCAACCAACTGGAAGTACTGGAGAGTTTCCGAGCAATAAGCATGCCTACCTCTAGAGCGTTCTCCGGTGGGCTAAGGACAATCCCCCAACCAGCAGGGCAAGCTGGCCATTTCAGGGATTCCCATGTCCAAGTGAGATTGGGTTACAATATAAATGCCTTCTTCCAGGATAGGGAGATGGTATTCCCAAGGCCCAGAGGGCGGATGTTATGATCTGAGAATGCTTCATGACTGTGTGGCAACACAGCCGCGCTGTCCCTTTGGATGTCTCGTACATTTTTAACAAGGAGCCTGGAGGCACTGTACAAATAAAACGGCCGAATTATTAAATTATCACTCTACAGAGCCTCTTCTATTAGTCCTAATTAAATGATGCTTTTCATGGTAACAAACAGCACTCAAGAAGGATTCTGATTTTTAAATCTGACCTAATAGAAGTCAAAAGGCTTAGAAATTTCCAGAATACAGTTTTCAGACATTGCTCAGAATTTCAGCATTCTCATTAAGGACAGTGACTCTCATTCACCCCAGCTTACAGGATTTCCATTTGTATCCACGATGGTGCCCCAAGCACTGGGTTTACATTGCTGTATTGCACAACTTTCAAAGGTGCTTATTGGGCAATGGAAAGAAGGTATAGTCAGTAAAGGGTGGAGAAAGCATGAATTCCTGAGTTCAGAAACTAAGCATCTGCTTAACATATTGGACGTGGCTGGAATCCTAGAGCTGGGGAGGCAGAGACAGAATGTTCCCTGTGGCTCACTGGTCAGGCAATCTTAATAAATCAGTGATGTCCTGGTTTAGTAAGAGATTCTTTCTCAATAAATGAAATAGAGATTGGCTGAGCAAGACACCTTATATCCACCTTCCGCCTCCAAATGCACATAAACACATGTGCTCCTACACACATAAACATGCAAGTATCCAGGCATATGCAAGAAAAGGCTTTGCAGGCATTGAGTCATTATATGTGCCAAGAAGGGAAATACAGGAGATGAACAGTTGCTTCAGCACAGTGCACAGAGTCGTTTCCAAGGCACAGGACAAAGGCTAAGGCAGAAGCCGGAGTTGTGTGGAATAGTGGACGGGGCCAGCCTCAAGGTGCTGAGAACACTGTCTCAGCCAGGTCCAGAGAGCCCCAAACTTGCTGGTCTTCAGTTCATAGAAGAAAAAAGTCTCCAACTGAAGCGGATGGAGACATTTGAGAATGAGAGATGCTAAACAAACAAACAAACAAACAAAAACAAAAACAAAAAAGGGTTCCACACTAGAGTGCTATGACTGAGTAGAGCTGAATGCTGTAAACTATTGAGTTGGCTCACAGAAACCTGGAAAGTATGGCCTTCTAAATCTGTGGTCACTGACATCTTATCAGTAAGTAGAACGAAGCCATGGTGAAGCAGTTCACAGCAGAGACACTATAGATTGTGTGTGTGTGTGTGTGTGTGTGTGTGTGTGTGTGTGTGTGTGTGTGTGTGAATATATGCAGATGCCTGGGTATCTGTATTTTTTTCTTGGGTGCCAACCACCTTTGTTTTTGTGAGACAGAGCCTCTCATTGGCCTGAGGCTCAATAAGTAGTCTACTTTGGCTGCCAAATGAGCCTCAGGGATCTACCCGAGTCCACATTTTGAGGCCCAACACTGGGATTGCAAGTGCATGGTCCCGTGCCCAGGTTTTTAACATTTAGGTTCTGGGTATGGAATTCAGACACTCCTGTTTCCACAGCAAGTACCTTACTGCCTGAGCCATTTCCATAGACTTTGAGACTTTTTTTCTCATTGCAAACATGTTTTTAACTGTTGGATAGGTAAAGGTTTGTGAAGTTCCCTGTTATTGCAAAGAACCATCATTGCTCGTCATCTATGCTATGAAAGAACTCTCCGCAGGCCTGCAACTGAAACTGTCCTGTTTCTGTACCCAGATCTTTGTAATTGTTCCCAGGCTTCTCTGAGTCTGTATTTGTTCTGAGTCTGTATCTTTCTCTTTCACAGTGGAATTTTACCTCTTCTGAGAAGCACTTCTCTGCCTGTGAGGGCCTTGGCTGTTCCTACAGCTCCTTATATAACTTTAGGATCCTTGGCATTCCCACAGGGGAGAGGACTTCAGATTCAGAAGGTCAAGACTAGAGATGGTTTTTTTTTTTCTTCCCAAAAGTGTCCCCTGGAGCCCAGACTGTCTTTGAAGCTGTAGAGCTGAGCCTGCTGGGATAGCTGTAAGGTTTGATGGCCCCAGCCATCAGTGGGTCAGGGTTCATCCACAATGATGCAGTTTTATGATAAAATCTGAGCTAAGCCCCCAACTGGACTCTTAAATTGAGCTGCAGAAGCAAAGACAAAATCCGAAGTTCATGACCTTGTATGGATGACATCTCAGGCATTTGCAAGGCCTGCTCAGTAGTGGGACTGCCTATTGTCATACCCCAACCTTTTCTGATATATTCTCTGGCTAAACAAGTTCCAGAAGGAACAGACAGTGGACTTTCTTTCCAGCTTCCCCTCTCCTCTCCTTCCCCTTTGCCTCCCGTTTCCCTCTCTTACCTCTGCTTTCTTTATTCTCTCCCAACCCCCTTTCCTACCTCCTTTTTTCTCTGCCTTTGCTTCCTCTCTCCCATGTTGCCTCCCTCTCTTCCCCTGGTCTGCCCCTCCATCCTTCTTCTCTCCCTCCCTTCAGAGCTCCCTCTCACTCCCTTCATTTTCCTTCCTCCAACTCTTGCTTTATTCTTTTAATTTTCCAGAGTATGAGATTTTCAAGAGTACACAAAACCTTCCAAGATCAATTAGCTGCACTACATAACATTGTTAGGCTTTTGATGCAGAGGCGCTTCTCAGCCCTGATGTGTCCTCCACATGAGGAGGTAGGTCTATGTGCAGAGTAAATGGCTCAGATGAATAAGTCTGATTATTGTGGAAATGGGAGGCCAGTTCATTGTGGAAAATGATGCCTCATATCATCAAGCTAGTTCTACACTATCACCCCCAGCTGTCAGGGTGTTCATCAGCAAGATAGAGTTGACCAACTTGTGAAGGCAATCCTAGCCCAGTCATGACGATACTATGAGGCAGGAAATCTGGCTCTGGTGCTAAGAAGATATAAGACTTCAAGCAGATGGTGATGTCCAACCTCAGCTGGTGCTAGGTGCTCTCTGGGAGCTCATATATGCTCAGATGCTTTGAGTGAGTGAGCAACTCTGTGCTAAGCACCACGGATAGGGATAGGATAGTGAATCAAAGGTAAGGGAGCCATGCAGCTTCTCTATAGTCCTAGCTACTCAGGAGGCTGAGGAGAGGAAGTTATTTAAGCCAGTGTGGGCAACATAGAAAAGTCATTTAAAAAGAAACCAATGTAAAAATGGAAGATTTTATTATCTTGGAGCTCTCAGTTTTAGTGGGATGATGGAATAATTAGCAGATATTTTACTAGTCTGATTTTTAAGGTAGAACCAAGAAGAGTCAGAGGAAAGTCAAAGAAACTCCCACTTCACACAAACAGTTAGGCATCACCACATGGAACATCTAGAGAAATGATCTGGCACTTTTGCTTTTTCCCCACTGTCTATCCAGGAACCAACACCTATAACAACAACGAGAATGATCTCTCTCTCTCTCTCTCTCTCTCTCTCTCTCTCTCTCTCTCTCTCTCCCATATATATATATATATATATATATATATATATATATATATGTTTGTGTGTGTGTGTGTCTGTGTGTCTGTGTATGAATGCGTGTGTGTGTGTGTGTATGCATGGATATTGAAATTGAACAATCTGATTTTTTTCCCACTTCTTGTCCAAAGCTAAATGCTTGACATTCAACATGTATTTTGTTTTGTTGCCATATTACCTCTGTGTTCTAG
Organism: Arvicanthis niloticus; assembly: GCF_011762505.2. Classification (NCBI taxonomy): domain Eukaryota; kingdom Metazoa; phylum Chordata; class Mammalia; order Rodentia; family Muridae; genus Arvicanthis; species Arvicanthis niloticus. The sequence goes on from NC_047663.1 coordinate 96,906,643, forward strand.
CCAGGTGAGGTTATTAGTTCAAACAATTAAGAAAATAGAAGTTGAAAATACTGGGTTATTAGGAGGAAGGAGTCACATAAATCCAAGGTGTTGGGACAATTAGCATCTTGGTAATAAAAGTCAAGTTGAACACTAAGGAAATGAAGTACTTCGGTTATTTAGCAGTTACATAGTCTCAAGTGTTTGCAAAATGCCTGATAATTGTTTCTGACCATTTCTCTTGGTGTAATTCTGATAAAAGGCATTTGCTGTTTCTGTGGGGAGTGGGAGGAGGATGTGTGGGAACCTACTCAATTACAGTTCCAGTAATCTTCCTAGGCTTTGGCTCACAATGAAAATTCAAGTACAGAAAGAAGCACCCAGACATATTGCTAAGGCATAGGCCATTTTATCTTCTCCCTGTGCTAAAAGCTTTCTAGGGGCTCTCATTTCCATTAGAGTAAAAGCCAGAGTCCTGGAACTGGGATGGAAGAAAAGATACCAGTATAAAAGTTCAAGATATGTGAATACACATGGAGATTGGTTAAAGGAAGTAGAATGGGTTCACCATGTTTATTTGGTAAGTGTTCATGTAAAGGGGAAACAGCAGTGTTAGGAGGAAGCTGGGCAATGGTATTCCAGGACACTGCATTCTGAGACTTGGGAGAAGGGTCAAGTACAGAGGTGCTTGTTTCATAGATGTGAATGTTTGAACTTGATCCCAGGAGCCACACAAAAAGTGGGACATATTGGTATGCTTTTTATAATCCCAGTGCTGGGCAGGCAGAGACAAGCAGGCTCCATGTGCCCCAAGCTAGCCTGTCAGCCTGACCTACCTGGCAGGTTTCAGGCTAGTGAGAGACTTTGTCACAAAGGAGGAGGACAGAATTCTGAAGATAACTCCGAGATTGTCCTCTAGCATTTAACATATTTGTACACCTGTGTGTGTATACACATACACACACACACACACACACACACACACACACACACACACACACACACACTCAAGGGCAATTTCTTTGCAACTCTTCCATAAACCTACAACCATTTTTGCAGTGCAAAAAAAGTTTTAAAGACCCAAATTCCTGCAATAGGCAACATGACCTGGTTCTGCTCCATCTTTATACCTCTAGCCCCATCCCAGATCCTAGTTCCTATTTTCTCTCCATGTCTGCCTCTTTTCTTGCCATGTTCTAACCCCAGGTCCTTTGCATATGCTGGTCCTTTGACTTGATTGGACTTTCATTATAAATGTCATCTTCTTCAGAGCTTTCCAGTCCAAATTTAAAGCCCAGCCAACACTCCTCGTTTTCCTTCTTTGGCTACTACCTGGCCCACTGTGTAGCAGCTTCTCAGTCACCATTCTAGGACTTACCTAGATTTCTACTTCCTTAAGACAAAGATCTTTTAATGTCCTGTTCTATGATGCATTTGTAGAGCCCAGAATTGAACCTACTAAACACGAAATTCCAAATTGTAGGGTAATAGTGACACTTGGTTGCATTGGTGACTGGAGTATTCTACAAATACTTAAGTAAAGTAAATTTTTGTGACAGTGCCATAGTAACGTAAAACGTAAGTATTCATATTCTGTGTCTATACATGAGTGTGTGAATGTAAGTACATGTGTGGGTGTCTGTATGTGTGTGCTCACATATGTATGCACATGGGGGGTGGGGCAGAATCAATGTTGGTTGCCATTTCTCACTGGCATCCACCTTGGTTTTGGAGTTTGTTTTTTTATTTGTCTGTCTGTTTGAATTGTTTTGTTTTACTTTGGAGACAGTACCTCTCACAGGCCTGGGGTTCACTGCCTTGGCTAGAGCGTCTACCGCAACTCCCAGGGATTCATCAGTACCAGCATTATATGTACACATACGTTTATCTGCATCTTTATTTTGTCGTTGTTTGCTTGTTTGTTTCACAAACATGGAATCTAGATTTCCAACTTGAATCTTTGCAATTGAAGGCAGCAGTTTAAGCACTGAGCTATCTCCGTAGTCCCCAAATGAAAACATTATTGCCACCATTGATGCATCAAAGATAACACATGAGCTTTGCCCAAGGTCGCACAGGTCCCCAGTCAAATTAAAGAGCCCTGGATCTCCGGATATCATATTCATTATGATGTCCTATATACCAGCCTCTAACTCTTTTCTCTTTTTATTAAAGCTGTAGCAGGTCACAAATAACTTTAGTCAGAATAGTATAGTTCATCAAGATTAAGGTATGGGGCATCTTCTTCCCCTCAGTATGTCAGGCAACTCAGAAACACTAGTATTTTTTTTTTCACAGTTCATGCAATAGAAACTTTGGCCTTGAATTTCTCCTGCCTGTGTCTGTTTCCAAGTCCTGCCATCTCCTACAAATATTTTTGTCACTAGGAGGCTGATATTAGGGAAGCATAAATAGATTAGAAGTGTTTAGCCTTAACTGTAGAACCCACTCTCCTCCTTCCTAGCTTTGTGAGCTTCTTGTGAATTGGATACGGATGTAGCATCACTTAACAGCATGGTCCCCAGTGATGGTAGCAGGACTTTGCCAACAACTCACATCTCATTGGTGTCATCCCTCCTCCCACCTCATCCATGCACACAGAGTTAGGACCTGTGTACAGTGTCTCTTCCTGTGCACACAGAGTTAGGAGCTGTGTGCCGTTGTCCCTCCTTCTGCCTTATGTGGAATCTGAGGATGAACTTCAGTTGACCAGGCTTACCTGCTGAGCCATCTTGCCAGACCTCCACATTTTATTTTAAGACAAGGCCTTAGTGAATGTAACAGCTTTGAATTCCTTTTGTATTCCAACATGGTCTTGAACTTGGTATCTTCCTGCTTCAGCTTCCTGAATAGCTTAGGCTAAGTTTCATAGTTTATCATTCAATGGGGAGTGGCTATCACCTACTTAAGAAGGCAGTAATCCCATTTCCTCATAGCCAGCCCAGGAGAGCAGTTCCGAGTCCTTTCCTGAACAGTTTAAACAAAGATATAATGTTGGGAAAAGCAAAAAGGTAACGCTGAGTGGGAAAGCCCGCTTAGTCTAAAATTCAGTGTAAAAGATAGAAGCACTGAATTATTATAGAAAGCAGCAAATACCCCATTGCAGTATTCTGTCTTCCAAGAAGTTCAGCTTTGCACCTGCACTGCAATCCATGCACCTACATCTCTCCAATCATATTCCCATAGAAACAGGGGCAATCCAAGGTCTGTAAGGAAGGTGTGCACAATTTCAAATTGTGAAGCCATTTGAAATACCTCCTACCTCCAGCTGCTACCCTGTCACCTTCAAAATAGAAGTGCTTTTCTAAAAAGAAGTTTTATTTTGGGAAAAAAAATGTCTTCCCAGGGCAGTCTAGGGATGCATTCACAATATAAGACCTAGTATATCCATCCCAAGGCTCAGAATCTGTCTTCCATATTGGTTTTCCTTTTAAGGTAGATGTAGAGTACAGTTAAGAATAGATATCTTTAACCAAGATGTCATACCTGCTCACACCTATGATGCTTGAGTTCACAGTCAACATGGACATTGAACCACCCACTTTCCCCTTGCCATTTGTTCTGGGGAGCCACTGATCAATCAGTAATTTTTGAATAGGGTTGTAGTGTTGGGTAAATCAAAAACTGCTTGCCATACAAATGTGTGGACCTGAGTTTAGATTTGCAGAATCTACTTAAGAAGACAGTGATGGTGGCAGATACCTATAATCCCAAAACTGGAGCAATGGCAATCAAGCATTTCCAGGCCTTGTTGGCCACATTGCTGAGTTTCAGATTCAACGTGAGAGACCCTGTCCCAAACAATAAGGTGTAGAAGTGATTGGAAAAGACACATACTCTTAGCCTTTATACGTATAACACACACACACACACACACACACACACACACACACACAAAATCTTTGAATACGTGAATTCACAAACAGCCAACTACAGCTGTGAGATGTGCTCCATAGAAAGATGTTAGTCCAGGGAGCTGAAACTTCCCCCACATACCCATGTGCTAGAGCACTTGGTCCCACCTGGTGATGCAGTTTGGGGAGTTTGTAGAACCTTTGGGAAGTGGGCCATTGCTTAAGGAAGTAGGTTGCATGGAAGATGTCCATGTGGTTGATAGCCCAACCCTGCTCCCAACCCTCTGTCTGCAGCCTATGTTGAAAAAGCAAGAGGACTCAAAGGAATCCATGTCCCTACCACAATGATAGTCACTGCTTCTTTATTCTCCCCACCATGAAGGATTGTGTACTCAAACTGTGAGCCAGAATATTGCTTTCTTCTTGAAGTTGATGCTTGTCAATGGTTTGGCAACAGAGATATGAAAAGTAGCCAGTACACTGGGTGGAGTTATCAGTCCTTAGGTAAGTGGCTAGAAACCAGAGGACCCAATCACAATGTTTACAAGTCCAGATAAATAAAAATACCATTTTTACTGGCCTAGAGTATACAGAATTGGTTTTTGAAATATAGATGCATACCACTCAAGTTGTCTTTGTATATTTTTTTATTATTTTTAGTTTTATATTTATGTTTATTTTTAGATACAGGGCCTCATTTAGCCCAAGCTGGCTTTTGACTTGCTATGTAGCTAAGAAAGATGTTGGATTTTGCCCTGCATGCTTTCACATCCCCATTGCAGAGTTAATAAGTATATATCACCAAATCATGTTGATGCCATGCAGGAGATGGAACTCTGGTCTTTGTGCATCCGATGAGCACTGTGCCAACTGACGTACCTCCTTGGGCCTAGAATCATTATTTAAAAGCATTCTTCTTGGACCCATGGATTAGGTATGCATAATTCAAGTGTAGAGATCAGGAGTCTGCTGTTTCAGATAGCTTTTCCAGGTGACACAGGTGTTGGGCCAGCAGCGCCCATAAAAAACCTGATGCAGTCCAGTTCAGCACCTTCACAAGTTACCAGCTGTGGAAAAACCTATTCTCCATGTAGGCCAAAAACTCAGTGTCATGCTTAAGGTGACCCAGAACTACCTACCAAGGGTTTCCTGTCATCCAAATGATCCTCATGCTTGAGTCTTTTGGTCTTGACTTGTAGCACAGCCATGTTGAAGATATATTCTGTCCAAACATGACATAGTGTGGGATGGGCATGAGGTAGGACTGGATTTAAGTGTGCTCCTTAGAAAAACCTAATAAATGTCAGACATACCATCTTGTCATTGGCCTACATGATTACAAACCTCAGTAAAATAGAAACCATTGAGTACAGATGCAGACGCACTCTGAAACTCCAAAAATGTGTTTTAAAGCAAAATTTCACTCATTTCTCTTTCATGTCAAGGGGTAGTTACTGATATTCACCAAGCCTTTTCATTGGAATTGGCTTTATTTCCAATTTCAATAGACCTTCACTGGAAGGACTAGAGATACAGAGAGGGTAAGTGGTTCATTCAGGATCACGTAGCACCATGATTACTGTTTGGATCTCACTATTTCCTTTCTTCTCACTAAAGGGGTGAATGAGATAAAGAGTTGCTGGAAGACCACAGGAGCAGAAGATGTTTCTCTTTCTTCCTCATTTTGCTTCTTCTTCTTTCTCTTCCTCTTCTTTATCCTCTCTGCCTCTCCTTCTCTTTCTCCTCTCCTCTTCCTCCTCCTCTTCCTTTCCACCTATTCTATTTTAATTTATATTTTTCTTATTCTTAATTATGCATGTGCATCTGTACACATGAGTACAGGTGTCATCAGAGGCCAGAGGCATCAGAGCCTCCCTGCCCCCCATCACAGAAATCAAGTTACACCCAACATGGATGTTAGGATCTGAGTTCAGATTTTTTGTAAAAGCACTATGTATTGTTAACACTCTATACCCAGCCATCTCTCCAGATCCTTTATTTTCTGTATTTATGATAGGGCCTTATATTCTAACCCAAGAATAGCCTGCAACGTAACATCTAGACCCTGTTAGCCTTTCATGTACATCAATGTGCCAACCTCAGCATCCCAAATGCTGGTAACATGTGTAGCAGAACCTAGTCCTTTTTAGCACTAAAGGTTTGCCTGGGTCTCATCTGCACATATGATAACTGGGCACCTAATTAAATGAAACTGCCAAAGAATTCTCCCATCATCTCCTCTAGCTGATTTGTCAGTGCAATGTCCTTCAATCACGACACATTCATTTTCTTACTTACATGGCTTAGTGTCTTTCCACTTTATAGAACCAGAAATTCCCCAAATCTAGTCCACTGCTTTTATAAATAAAGTTTTATTGGAAAGCAGACTGGGTCACAACTCATTTCTCTATGAACATATCACTGATGGTATTAATGTATATCAGTTACATTCCACAATGGAAAACTGTTTACCCTGAGGGTAAAGGACACACTGGAAAGGAGGTGCAAACATGTCTATGTCATGAGTCATTCTCTTAGAACTTCTGTTTTCCAACATGCAGGTCACTGACTTTTCCCCCACGCTGCAGTGCAGAAGAAATAAGCCCCAAGAAATGGGATTTGCAGCTTGAAATCAAGCCAAATTGTGTCACTTTGCAGAAACTGTGTGCTTTATAGGGCAGGATGCCTGCCTTATTTATGTGAAAAACCTACTGCACTTCACAGAGGTAGTAACACCACTCCATGCTGTATACTGAGGGAAACAATTTTAGAACAAAGTTCTTGGAACACGTGCTTCTCAGAATCGTTTATAAGGAATGACAGGCAATTAGTCAGGAAAACCCTGGATCTTCACTGAGATCAGCTCCATTTTTAAACTCATCTCCAAGTTCTATAACTGAATTGTGCTTTTGGCAGTTTTCTCAGTCCTAGAAAATTACCATAATGTATAGAATTAACATTTGGTTCATTTAAATCTTGCATAATACATTGGGGGAAATCTTTGAGCTATGTGAAATTGAGAATTCAATATTTTTTTTCTTTTAAATGGAGATTTGAGGTACCTTAGGGTTTTGAGTCCTCCAGGAGTATTAATGACAAGCAAGGTATTTGTGCAGCAAGAGGAGATAGCTGCAAGAGAGTCACTGAGGAGAGCAGATGTTCAGGCCTGAAGGGATCTTCAGGCTCTTTCAGCTGGAGCTAGCTGATCTGGAGAACCTAAAGGTTTGTCTTTAGGATTCCAGAAAACAGAAGCAATCTTCCATGGAGAATGATTATTCCTCAATTAGGTGTGGGAGTAGCTGACATTGAATAGAAGATACTGAAGAGCAACCCAGTATCAGACATTGTCCTATTGATACCAGCAGTCAATGGCCAGAACTGTAATAAGCACAGACTCATTTAGTATAGATTCTAGCAGTAGTCATATTCTAACGGTTTGTATGTGGCATGAAAAGCCTATGCTTTAGAATTCAGAGAGCCAGAGTCATCTCATCACTATCACTCTTGCTTCTGATAAGCAGTGATGCCCCACCTGTTCCATGTTCCCAGTAGATATATCCAGAATAACTGATTACCTGAGGATACCTAGTGAGCCCTTGTCCTTCTATAACGTGCTTTTTTGTCTCCAAGTGTTTGTGCATTCTCCCCGGCTATGTAACTGAGCTTCCCCTCCGACTATACTGAAGTCCATACCCCTGATGTGATGATATGTGGAGATTAGATTTGGGGGAGTAATTAGGTTAAATGGGGTCATGAGTGCAGGGCTCATTCATAATGGAATTGATGTTTTCCTCAGAAAAGAAGGTGAATAAAGATATTCATTCTTTGATCTGTGAGGACACAGCAAGAAAGAATGGAACTATGAGGCTTAGTGATACAGGTCCAGCTTCCCAAATAGTGAGGTGTAAGTGCCCATTGTGTCCCATTGGTGGCATTCTGTTTCAGTAGCCAGAGAAGACAAATATAGTAGTCACCTTGACACCCATGTCCTTTAGTTATGGGACCCCTGATGCCTTTTATGTTCTTCCTATATTTTCACAAGAAGAAAATAGCAGAAGAATCTGGAGTGAGTCCCTCTCAGGCCCTACCTTCCTTCTGGAGAGATCCTATCGCTTGAGCTGAGCATTGAATTTACTTGAGCTCAGAGAAATGTGATGTGTTTTTCAAGTCTGCCTTACCCAGGTACAGAATTGGCCCTGCCAAACTAGAATGGGGTATTAACTATATCCAAAGCTGTGTGATTAACTTATTTGTTTGCCTATAGAGCTAACATGATAAAAGGCAGGAAGCTGGGAGACTCTGTGCAGCCCAGTTTTGAAGTGGGATTGTGAGAAAACCAGAGACGTGGGTTTTAATTCACATGCCCTCAGGCGCTATTATCACTTTAATGGAAAATAACTTTTTACAGTTTCTCTCCATTTTAAATGGAGAATTGCAATATTGTCTAATGCAGGGTAGGAAGTTGATTGGAAGTGCATGAATTTTGTAACCCCCTCCTTCCATGATCTGTTCTTTGTACACATTCAATATGGTTACAGTTTAGCTTAGAACATATATATTTTCTCCCTGAACTTTTTCAATTGCTTTTTTATCAGGTTTACAAATCAAATCAAATAGGTATATTGCAGAGCTCTGTGATATTATTTTTCGAATTTATAGCACAATGTATTGAATTATGCCAGCCTGTGCTCTGGCCTTGCTCCTCTCTGCAGAAAGAGAGCAACCACAGACTGTGTAAATCCACCCAGTACCCAGCATCACTAGCTAAATCAAGGCCTGCCATTCAGGCTGCTAGAAGAGACAAAGCAAGTGTTTGTTACACAAATCAATTTGGTCCAAAATACATCGCAGTGGGCACTCAACCGTTGCTCAAATGATATTGTCAGCTTAATCAAATCATGCCTCCAAGACTCTCACAAGTTTCTCCTTTCCTAAGAAACAACTTGATTGGTAGAAGAGTGAAAAGCAGGGGCTACTCAGAAGCACACTTTTTATTTATTAGTGTGAAGAGTGTTACACAGAGAGGGGAGAAAGCTGACCGGAAAGAAAAGAGGCTGTGTGTTTATCAGTCTGCTGGAGGGAATATCCATGAGCTATTCACGTCCTCTTGAGGGTGTTGGGTTTCCATACTGTGAAGGCAGAAGTCAGAAGACATGTGCACAAAAAGATTGATGTACTTGATGCACTGGAATGACTCAGGAAAGGCATACTGGGGACCTACTATGTGCCAGGAAAAGTGATTTAAAACTATGTTTGGTATTAGATAGGATGCTTGCCTTGAAGATGTTCATGTCCATCTAGATAGCTTGATAATTAAGCTCCAGCTAGGGGCCTGGAGGGATGACTCAGCAGTTAAGAATGCTTGCTGCTCTTTCAGAAGACTAGTGTTTGGTTTCCAGCATCCATATTAGACAGGTCACAATCACCTATAGTTCTGGTTCCAAGGAATCTGATACCCTCCTCTGGCCTCTTTATGTACCCGTGTGCATGTCCATATTCATACATATAGACTCACTCACAAACACATAAATAAATAAAATAAATCTTTAAAAGTAAAATAAGAGGGAGGCTAAAGAGATGGCTCAGTAGTTAAGAGCACTGGTCATTCTTCCAGAGAACCTGCATTCAATTCCCAGGAGCCACATCGAAGCTCACAACTATCTGTAACTCCAGTTCAAAAGAATCTTTCACTCTCCCACAGATATATACATGCAGGCAAAATCTCAATGCACATAAAAATAAATACACTTTTTAAAGTAAAAATGATGAGTAAAGGGACATTTTTCTAAAGTAAGCTAAAAATTAATTATGACCAATAAGGGCTCAGGAGAAGACCCCAGAGACTCACGGGAGGTGTCTGATGCAGCCCGTTACAGGCTTAGTAGTCAGCTATGTTAGCACAGATCTCACCCTGACCCCAGTACTGACCTCAAGCATAGCAATTAGAACAGCAGTGAAGCTTTTCTCCTTTGTATGTGTTTTGTAGTTGTCCTCTGTCCCATCCTTAGACTTTCCATAGCATCTTCACCTTTCTCTTGAGAGGTTGTGACAGGGCAAATGCAATCCCATTTATGGGGTCCGACATCCTGCTTTGTCTTAGCTGTGTGCCTTTGCAGAGGCAACTTCACTTCTCTGAGTTTTAGATTTCCAAGTTGTTCTGATGATTCCATGAGGTGAGGCATGGACATGTATTTTTATGATTCCCAGCTCATGGCATCTGAGCAGAGTTTTCAATTCCCCCAGTCTCTTTAGCCATTTCCACATTTTCTTAGAAATCAGCACTGGACCAGAGCATTTGACAGTATTGGCAGTCAGTGACCATCTGTCTCAGCTTGGGCAAGGCAAAAGCAAATGGCTCTTCTTGGTCACTGTTACACCTGGCATCTAAGTATCTTCTAGGTAGCTTAGAAACTTTCTGAAATTTTGTACAAATAGTGGGATACAGGTATGCACCCCGTCCCCTAGCACATACACCATATGTATGCAGTGTGTATGTAGTCTCTGTATGTCCAGGAATACAGAAGTGGGTTAAGACACACATATTTATAGAATGACAGAAATAGCAGTTAACAGTACTCAGGATCCTGCAAGAGTCACAGATGACAGAGGTTCAGAAGACACAAACTGTGCATGTGATGGATGTTATTTTCAGTTCTTATTCTTTAAAAGATGGCAGACTTGTTGATTCTATAGTGTCCAAGTTGCCTGCTTTGAGAATATAGGGCAAATTCTGAAAGGAGTTCATACTTCTGCATAGTCTTGCATATATTTGATCATTATCTGAAGCATTGAAGTAGACTTGACTTAATATTGTTCCTTGCTTTAAAGCTCTGTTTTATCCTTGTCCTAGGGACTCGTCTTTCTCCCTCTTTCTTCATCCTTCTATACTTTGTCTATCTTGATTCCTTCACATTGACTAAAACGAAACCTATCTGATAGAAGTTTCTGCAGTGTTGGAAATCCCATATGCCTATGCTTTGTCATATAGGTGATGATGGCTTTAAGCTTTCTTTGTAGCAATGAACATTGCTGGCTCTAATGAACTCCAGACAGTGAACATCCCCAAATGCAGAAGACATTTCTTTCTAGAGCTTCTACACCTTTCAGTTTGTTAATTTTCAGGCTCCTGTCCTTCCTCTGTCATCTCCTCATCAGGCCAGAGGTGGCAGGCAGAACACATCTCGCATCCCAGCACCTGCCACTAGCTTTTTTCTCTTCTCCTTCTAAAGACCATTGGAAGTACCTTAGTGTTTGTACTGGCCTCCCCATGAATCTTCGATAATCTAATTCATGCTCAGATGATAAGTGATTTCAATTCTGTCCATTTAATTCCCACTTCTTTGTCCTGTAAAGCAAGTTTTTCACAGGTTCTAGGTATTAGAACATCATTAAGGGACCCTCTTTGTGTTACACTTGAGCTCTTAAAAGTGCCCTATTATGACTGAGCAGAATTTCCCCACTTAATCCAACTTTATCTTAAACAGAAGAACCTACCCTTGATCCAGTCATTGGGAACTTTGGAACTGTAAGCGTGAAATCTTGATATTCAGCTGTCATTTATTCTTGAAGCTTAAATATAGATCAAGGATTTCCAATGAGAAATCAATGTCCTCTGCTGAGATTTAGGACCCATAAGCATAAGGAACACAATAAATGTCAAAGACTTGGCGCAGAGAAAAAAAATTTAAATGCCCTTTGCACTAATGATGCATCACCATACTGTGCTTGTTAAATAGAGCTAACATAGCTATGTACTTAAAATTGACTTCATATTTTGTTTCACTCTTAAAAACATGTGACTTCTAGACATTATAAAATTACATCTGCTGCTCATATTTTATTTTATTTTATTTTATTTTTGTTCAGGGCTGCCCAAGTGTGCTTCCTCAGCACCCTTGAGCTATATCTAGTACTGGGTTATGCATACATGTATTTTTAATTTCCCAAATATAGCTTAGTTCTTGCTTGCTTTCTAATCATTGCTCGGTCCCTCTCCTTAGCTGGCTGCCACTGTAAAGACCTCCACTTTCTCTCTGAATTCTAATTTCTCTGGTAGCTTTACATCTACCACGCTTTACTCATCCAGCCTCAGTATTAACTCACCTGTTAATGTATGTAGCACTCATGAGCCACAGACAAAAATCTCCTGTGCTGGTCTGGAGAATCTAAGGTTCGGAAGGGCTTAAGTAACTAGACAAGTAAAAGATGGAAGTGATTTTGAACTTAGATGCCTAGCTGTAAACAGCCCTTATCTGATGTTTCTACACCCAGTTACTCAGTACCTGTTAAAGGGTACCAGAAATGTGGACTCGACAATGTCTAAGCAACCTACTAAGATAACACTGGGGCAGGGCCAGAATCTGAAAGGAGCTGATTTCTACGGATATTCTCTCAAACAGTCATCCCTGGATTGGTCGATATCAAAATCCAATTTTACTAGGATTAGCTGTGGGTTGCTCAGAGCTATTCATTGAATTAGGAACGATTACAGCGGAGGGAGCCCCGCGGTTCTTTATTAAGGTCTTTGTGGAAACACTAAGTGATCTTCAGGAGATTAAAGTGCCGCTGGTGTTTTCTTAACATTTATAACCTGTGCCAATACCTAGGGAGTTTGTTTATTAAGGAAAATTCTTCAGCCAACAGCCTGCCTCCTGATAGGGTTATGCCACAGAAGGCCAACACAGAACCTGGTGAGGTGGTTCTTAATGTACTTGCTCAGAACTTCTGACAAGGGATTCTTAGAGATTTCCTTCTTGTGGTTAATGGATCTCCAATTCACAGGGTCTGTAAGTCTTCCTGTGTCATTAGAAGGCTGTTTCTCAGAGCTCTGTATGTCCGTGGGCCAGAAAAACAGAGAACAAAACTGAAATGTTTTGTTGGTGACCATCATGATTAATGTAATGTCCTCTCTTACTAAATAGGGCTTTACCATTATTGTCCCATTCTGAAAAATTATCTACATTAGGAGAATAATGATCACTTTTTTCATTTTCAGACATAAGTATAGGATATTGATGATCTTTCTAGAAACTGACAAACAGCTTCCCACCCTGGCAGAGGGGGTCAAGAATCTCTATCTATAACCAACTACATGAGGGGAGGTGGCCAACCTAGCCTGATAAAGGAACAGTTCTTGTCTCTTCTCTGCTTAAGTTGGAACCTTCTCCTTCTTTTGCTGCTTGTTGGAGGCTAGCTCTTTCGAGAGTATTCAAGAGCCCAGAGATGATATTAAAGAAAAACATAGTAATTTCTGGAAAATAGTCACTAATTGAATCTGCACTTCTGGTTTCATGTTTACCAGGAAACTGTCACAGGTTGAGTGGAAGCCTCTAAAAACACTTCCATAGCACTAAGTGCTGCCAATTGCGAATGGTTGAGACTGTGTTTGGGAAAAGGAATCTTTGCAGATGTAATGAAATTAATTGTCTCAAAATATCCTTATTTAAAAAGGGCTCTAAATATAATGACTAGTGCCTTCATAAGAAGAGAAAGCTGGAGTAGACTTGAGTGAGCCACCCAAGGAAGATGGCCATATGAAGGTAAAATCACATAGGGATCACAAAGCCCCAAGCCAACGGATGCCCATAAACAGAAGCTGGAAAAGGCAAAGAAAGAAAAAACCTGATTCTCTGGACACCTCTGTTTTAGGTTTTTGTCCTCATTACTATGGTATGAGAAAATCCTGTTGTTTTAAGCCAGTACACTTGCAATAATCTGATCAGGGACAAACCCAAAGATCATGTTTGTGACAGAATACCATGTTATAAACCAGGGAGGTGTATTTTCCTGGTGGTTTAAAAGCTTTTGGCCTAAGGTTGTTGAAGCACAGTACACTATGGAGATGTGCAGCGAAGGGCCATCTGCTCCGTGGTAGCAGTATAAAGAACTGGAAGAATAAGTTAAGGTCTAGTATCCCCAGTGACCTCACTTCCTTCTGTGGCACATCACCTTTCCAGGTGCTGCCCATTCCCAAACAGACAAGGGTTACTTAGCAAGACTGTAACTAACACATGTAGGCAACATATCAGATCTGAACCCTAGGAATCATAGAAAAGCACAGGTTTGTTCCCAGGATGTTTTCCCTGAAGATTCCCAGAGATCCCAAGTGAAGTAGCAAGTACTCTCTTCAGTATATATGGTGGGTGTTCCTTGATCTGAAGTTATGGCCACTTGTACCTACCCCCATATTCTGGTCCTTGTCCTAAGCCTGTAGGTCATGGACCATTATTGTCCTCTCACAGATGAGTGAACTGTAGGCACAGAAAAATAAAGGGCTGTGATCCAAATTAGCAGTTGGTGACAGTGGACTTCCATACTGCAGGAAGCGACTCTATCACCCTGACTGTCACATCACTCGTCACCTCAAACAGGAGCATGCTCAGCTTGAAATGGTCTCCTCTGCTTTGCTCTCCCACCCCATAAAGGCTGGCATCCCTATTCACTCCTTCTCACCTTAGAAATTCAGATTTCGTTTTACATATTTTCAGTTAAAAATTATTTCTGCCATAGGTATGCCAACATAACAATTTATGGCTTTTTGTATGAATGTGTACACTACAAAATGATTAATCGAGCGTTGTATGTTTTTATCAAAGAAAACACCACAAAGATTTCTCCAAAGTCCTGTTTGACTAGAGATGATTAATTTTAATTTTTACATGAGCAGCATAATGCTATTAATCATTTAATATGTTTAATCATAATCTCTGTAATTCCTAATTAGGTTTATTAAACTGAGCCACTCAGCAATTGCGCACAAATCCAAGTCTAAGTCCCTTTCTTGGGAGGAAGAGAAACTCATTTTAATTTTTTATTCACATAGAAATTTCCAATAGGGTGGGGAAATGGACTGGAAACCTGGGATCTTAGCTATTGTTTATGCCAACTTGGGATCTTGTGGTAGGGCATTGAAAGCTCTTACTCTTTGGCAAGGTAGCAATATCATGGTTTAATAGTTATTTCTTTATCATTGATATGGAACCTGACATGCTGTTACTAGGAAAAGCAAAAGACAAAAGCAAAACACAGTAACTACTCTGTGTTACCGAATCTGGGTTACAGAATGATGGTGTGTGTGTGTGTGTGTGTGTGTGTGTGTGTGTGTGTGTGTGCGTGAGTGCGTGCATGTGTGTGTATTTTATTATGATGCCATGATGTGCCTGTGGAGATCAAAGGGCAGCTTCAGGGTCAGTTCATCTCTTGTTTGAGAGAGTCTTTCCTTATTGCTGTATATGTAAGACCTGCTGCCTGTACACTTTCAGAAACTGACCTGTATCCGCTGCCTATTTCACTGTAGGAATGCTGAGATTACAGGCATGAACCACCGTACCCAGTTTTATGCAGGTTCTGGGGCCACAAACTCAAGCCCTCATGATTGTACAGCAAGCACTTCACCAAGTGGACCTCTGCCAGGCTACATAGCTGTTCATTAACTGGCACTTGAAGCTGACAACGGTGATGCTCACTCAGTTATTTATTATTCACTTATTAGTGGTGCACCAATCTTTCATGCTCTCAGTCTGTCACCGCATCAGCCAATCACTCAGCAGGCATTTAACATTCACATAGCATGCTGGTCACAATTCAGTCTGCTTGTCATCTTTAAGTGGCTTCTAACAGCCACTTGTTTTTTTTTTTTTTATACAAGGATCCTTTAGGTCTACAACTTCTATCAACCTCTCAGGTTGCTTTTCTTGCTCATCCTCCCTGTATTCTATCTGGCTCTACATGGTCTCCCCAGTGTGGACAGACTTCTGCTTATATCTTTCTATCTCATACTCTCCTGGCACAGAATCTGTCCCCTCCACCTCTCTCTACCAAGTCAGAGTTGATGTGCCTTGGGACCCCCAGGGGCAAGTACAATTTGAGTTTACTCAGCCTGCACCCCCACAAAGAACTGCCTGTATTATAGTTGGTTTTCTTTTTCTACTCCTTCCTACATCCTCTTCCTCTTCACATTTCAGGCAAAATAACATGGCTGTTAGAGTCACCTTATACTTGAAATTGACAAAAGCAGCTGGTAGGGTTTTTGAGACCAAACTGGTTTAGGCTGGTGGTGCACAAGGCACCAGGAGGCCTTAACTTTAAACATGTAATTCAGAGTGTATGAGGAAGAAAGATGCCAATAATATTCTAGTACAGGAGAGATGCTGAGAAGATGGCTAATTATGTTCCTATTATTTGGGTGTTTCTTTTACATTTCACTATGTAAGATTGTCTCCTCTAAATCTCTATTATTTTACACCTGGCTGCCTGCACTGATAGTTTTTGTCCTAGTTATATGCCTCTAAATTGCTTATGAATAGATGAGGTTGATTCTTTGCTCATGAATTTCAGCTTTGGCAAAGACCCTACAATGGTAGTTTCAAAGACATACTTAAGTGGACTGTGTCTACTGCCACCTACCGGCAGAATGTGTTAATTGCAGAGAAAGTACAGAAAAAGTTCTATAACTATCCTTTCTGAGTGGAGGAGAACAGAAGGAATAATGGGCTATGCTAGTAGTCTTATATTATCTGCATAAGCATACCCAGCAAAGCTTTTGTAGAGCTTGGAATATTCTGTTTTTCCTTTTTTTTCCAACACAGGCATTACTTATGTGTGGCTACTGAGAATTTCAAATGCAACAAATACAAACTCATTTATGCTTTATTTAGTGTGCATTCCTTGAAATTTAAATGATCTCATATGGTATGTGGCAGTAGACAACATAGATTTGTACAATGAAGAAGCTAAGTTAACATCTTTTTTAGAAAGTTGAGTCAATCATCTTATTCACTGGATGAATTGCAAACCACCAAAGGGCCTTTGCAAATTTTTGACATTTATTAATATTTTACCTGTACAGCCTCAGTACTTATATATGCGTGGCATAAGAATCTGAACAGCACTGAGGGATACATGTTCTTATTTTTAATGATCTTTAATCCTTTTTGATGAGTTTTCCACTACCTACTCTGACACCCAAAATCCTCATGCTTCCTTTATTTTTCCCACAATGCTTATCTCCTTCTTCTATATCTATTTACGAATGGTTTTTATTGTGCCTAGATCTATGAGAGTTACACTGCATGAAGCCAGGGACTTTTGACTGTTTTGATTGATATGGAATCCAAGATTCATGTGTGGGCATTCAGTGGATGCACAAAACAAACATTTTTTTTTTTTGCTGTTAGTAATAATAATAACAATAATAATAATAGTAATAATACCAACAATCTTTGTCGGATAGCATCCTGCCATGTAGAGGAGTGAAGCAGGATTTGGGAGCGAGTGCTTATGGACCACATCCTGCCTTACTGGGGAAGGGAGAGGACATTGGGACCGAGTGCTTACTCAGCACCTCTTTCTTTCTTCTTGTTCCTTTAGCAGACAGATGATGCAGCCCCGACCGATGGCCAGCCTCAGACACAACCTTCTGAAAACACAGAAAACAAGTCCCAGCCCAAGCGGCTGCATGTGTCCAACATCCCCTTCCGGTTCCGGGATCCAGACCTCCGACAAATGTTTGGTGTAAGTAATACCTTTGTCCTCAGGTTTCTTCCTTGTGAGAGTTCCGAGACCTTATCTTTCTAAGGTAGAATGTTCTTATGGGATGAAGGCATTTTAGCATCTAATACCTGGGTCTACAGTGGGTAGATCCCCTTAGGGGTGGCAGGATGCATTTATGTATTTATTTTAGTTGTGCCCATGCAGTTTCTGCTTTGCCAGTTGGTCATCTTCAAATAAGTACCTTAAGTGTCAAGCAGAAAGTAGACTCCTCTATTAACCACTGATGATAGGGCCCATTGATGATCCCAAATCCAGCAGCCCGGGACCTCACTTTGTAACTAAAATAAATGTTGAAGCCCTTGCCTGCTTACCTAGAAGAGCGACCCAGGAATGACTCTCTCCCAGTTGTCTCTCAGGCACTGTGTAGTGCAGCTGCAGTGAATGGCTAGTTCAGCATAAAGCTTAGTTTTCAAAATCAGCCACCACCACCACCAACAAAACTACCAGTTTCTAAATCTGATTTGATTTTTGCATCATACAGTTTCCTAGATGAAGCTTCAAGGGTATTTAGTATGCAGCAAAGGGCAGCCTGGTCTAGGCACTGTGGTGAAACAGAGCTAGCCAGAAGCCACTATTCACCCTGAGAAAAATAAATGACAGCTTTGCTTTCTCACAGGTCATCATGACCCTGAATATTTTTCTGGAAGATGTTTGAACAATCTACCCAGGAAGGGAAGAGTTTACCATTTATTTAGTCTCAGCTGTGCCAAAGGACACAGCTTTGACAAGGCTCAGATAACATTTTGTGTTTTGAACTGTAGTCACTCTGTATACCCATGATATCCCAGTAGTGGTCGTGAGCATCTGTGCATTCGACCAAAGAACTACATCCTTAACATTTGACTCAGAACAAAGGTGCACTGTTTGGGGACTCCTCTAAGAGTCTGTAGATAGCTGCAAATATGGAAAAACAGTAAGAAGTGGCCAGATCAGATGTCCCATTGTGAGCAAAGCTCGTATTATTTTCTGCATGAACAGAAAGCCCTGGTTCATTACTCAGGGGCTCCACGATGAGCTTGAACCTCTTATATCTTTAATAAACACACGCACACATACACGCACACGTACACGCACATGCACGCGCACGCACGCGCGTGCGCACACACACACACACACACACACACACAACAACATGATGCTTATCGAGTATGCATGTGACACAAAAGCAGAGCAGGCATCCTAATATTTAAGAGACCCAGGCTTGAATCTTGACATTTCAGAGGAAAAGGTCAACTTTTGCACTTTTATCGCTCTCTCATTTGGTAATAACCTTGAGTTAAGCCCTCTAACTCTTGCAGAACGAAGATACCCTCGGGCACTCTCAGGTCAAAGATGACTTTGAAAAGTGCAGAGCATTCCAAGTTAGAGTCGAGGTTAAGTGTGTGCAAAGCAGTGGGACCCAGCTTGACTGATGAGTAGCTGCAGGACATTACATTCTCTTTGCCATGTCAAGCCAGAGGGATGTCTTGCTATCCAGTCTGTCTTTATTCATCAAGTGTCACTGTGATGCTGGCTTTGAACTGGATTCTCTTAATGACCACACTCGTAATCCTTCATGGTGACATGCAAGGCAGCCAACCCCAGTTTCTCACCCTTAAGGGTCTATTTTCTTCCCTGGACTTTTTTGATTATCTTGAACTTTACCTGAGGCTACAGGGCTAAGTCAGAGATGTAGTCAAAATACTCGCAGCTGGAAGTCACACAGAGGAGATGCTGTAAGTGTTAATGTCTGAATCTCTCTGTCCTTTGGGGTTAGGGCAGATGGCCCAGAGGTGGGGAAAAATTTGTCATGTGACAAGCTACCTGATATTAGACCCAGATCAAAATCTATTTGTTTCAAAAACAGATTTTTTTTTCTTCTTTTGAGTCAAAATTCTCACACAGCTAGCTAACAAGATGTTGATTTGATATGGTGATAGATATACCCTTAGCATCTGTCAGTTAAAGGAACGAAGTATACATTTATGAACAGTGAAATGAATTCTACTTATCACAAACAACATCTGTGTCTATGTTAAAGAGTATGTGTGGATTTTGTGTGGTTTGGGTTTCATCTATAAAAATCACTGGGCCATATGGATTCTGGACCCCTTGCAGTAACTTGGGAGTCCTCTTTGGATTTTACAACTGCTGTTTTGAAGAAATGGAATTTTCCTAAGATGAACATGGGTGGTCACAAAGCCGTTCTATAATATGATCTATTTAGCAACATGGATCATACCGAGAGGCATCTGGAACATTCTGCTTGGCTCCCCATGGCACAGTTTAGGGGACTCAACATAGTTTCCTCTTTCAAATCTTAGTTACTATGATTTAATCCCAGTAAGCGTCCTCTCAAGTGCTTTGGCCATGAGATAGTGTTTTTCTTTTTCATGCTATCTTTTGTCTTCTGTTTCCTTGCTAGGGCAGAGTTAAGTGAGGATAGTTACAGAGAAAACTGCAAAGATCATTGTGCCTCCTGTCCCCATTGATTCTATTGTTCAAAGGAAGCACAGAAATTTCAATGTCAAAAACATAACAAGACACAAAGTACCCTCTTTCCAATTGCCTAGAACTTGGCAGTATCCAACTTGTCCAAGTGCAGAAACTCTCCCCCATGTCTTCCACAGCAGTCACTTGCCTAATGGTTCTGATAGGTGTCTTTTGTTTTTGTGTGCGCTTTCTGGGCTTCTCCAGTGAGATTGGTATCAGAATTGATTCTCATCATTGTTCATTTCCCATTGTTCACCTTCATCTTTGCCAGGGTTACTTCTGCCAAGGCTGCTCATAAGTTGTGCATCATGTTACATTTCCTTGAATGCTGTCTTCTCATATGGTGTATTCATTCCCTGGGTGAAATGAACATGCTACAATGTATAAAGCAATATCCGAAGTCATTTTACATCATTCATAATGCTATGAGTGGATGGGGCTAGCATGGATGTTAGGATCACTTATTCTAGATGTTTCCATGGGATCAATAACTGAGAAGTTATTGATCTCAGGCCTGGCTGTGTGTCTCTTGAGGTCGGCTGGAGCACATCCCTTCACATTGGAATTCTTTCATTTTGTTCTGTCTTGGTTTGCTGGTTTCAGAGACAATCTCTGATTCCGCATGAAAAACTAGCTTCAAACTTGCTGAGTACCATAGGCTGGCCCCAAACCCTCTGTCTTCTTGCCTCATCCTCCAGAATGGTGAGGATACTAGCATCCAACATCATTTTCAAATTTTTTCTTCTCCATACAGAGGAAATGTTCAAAAAGTATATCTTATTTAATACATCTTCTGGCAAGCAGTTGGAGAATTTACTACCTTGACTTTGGAGAAGGTTATGCCATTATTTATCTCCCAGTTTTACATGTGTAGCTAACCGACAGTTGTGATTGGAGGCATCAGTATTTCCATATTAAAGTTTTACACTTGAATTCTTGATCTCATTAAGAAAAACTATATGAATTACAACCAATTTAATTGTTTCACTCTTGAATATAAAATACTTATTATAGGTAAATGTTTAAGATTTAAATATTTCTGGGTTTGAGATAAGAGTAGACTATGATACATCCAGACCCCTGATAGAAGACATAGAATCACAAAATCATTTTTCAGAAACTGTGTGATTGGTTGGCACTCTATAATTTGCTGCATGCCTAAATGATACCACACCCTCTTGGTTTTGTTATCACTCAGTGAAGTGATTGGGACGCAGATACACAGGCCTATATTTAATCCTCACTACCCATGGGGAAAAAAATCAGAAGTGGTAGCCCATGTTTATAATTCTAACACTGGAAAGGGGCACAGGAGGATCCCTGAAGCTTGCTAGCCAGCCAGCCTAGCCTGTGTGGCAGCCCCAAGCCAGTGAGAGAACCTGTCTTACAAACCAAAGTGATATTGTTTGAAGAAAGACACTTGAAGTTTTTGTCTAGCCTTCACATACATATGCATGCCCACACATATACATTCGTGGACACAAACACATATGCCTGTACACACAAAAGCACACATATACATACATGCAATAAATAAATACACTTTGGACAGAAAAATGTTATTTAGGTCTGTCCTTAGTTATACTAACAAAACACATGACTGTTTGCATGCGTAAAAGACACTTGGGTGATCCCTTATTATAGTTACAGTACAGGTGGACTTCTTGCACGTTTCATGTTAATACAACACTCCAAACACAGAGCATTAAGAAGAGTAAAGTCATTTTGAGGATATGTCGCAGTGCCTCCTTTTTCTGTACTGAATCCAGATTAAGAACAGCTCCAGAGAAGAGCATTCCCATTGATTCTCCAGTTTCAAAAACTCATCCCTGAAAACACACAAACAAGTCACATTATAGGAACTGAATATGTTATATTTAGGAATACATATATATATATATATATATATATAGACATATACACTTAAGCATACAGTAACAACTAGTAAAACTAGAGGGGGGCACACATTTGAAAGAGTGTAGGAAAGGGTATATAACATGCTTTGCAGGGAGAAAATATAATTAAATTATAATCTTAAATGTAATAAAGAAAATTTTAAGAGATGCACCAGAAGGAAGCCTCTCTTTAGTCTCTATACATACACTCTGAATTAATCTTTACTTTTGGGCTTTATGCTGTAGCTGGTGAACACCCTTCACATTTATTTGTGTGTGTGTGTGTGTGTGTGTGTGTGTGTGTGTGTGTGTGTGAAATATTACACAAGGTTGTCTAAAAGTGTTCAGTACATATTTGCCCAAGTACACTTATATAGGATTCTAGATTTTGGTCTTAATACAGCCATTGAGATACCTCATGTGGGTCTAAGATGCTCTGAATGCTTGTGAATTGTCGAGGAAACAAATGCTAGTTATGTCTGCAAACGAGTCATGTCTATTTAAATTGAAGATGTGCCAGCTGTGTTGGCATCATTAGTACCAAACTTCTCAATTAAACCAATGATACTATAAATACAGTGCACAACTGTCTCAGAAATTGGGCTTGCTTCAGCATTCCTCCTATATGGCTCTTTTAACTGGCTTCCAGAACCATCCACCCAGCCACCTGCCAGGGAAGCAAACACTGGAGATCATTCCAGGGCATATGGTGTCATTGTTTCATTTAGGGAATGACACATGCTAAGATGGGTTTCTGATCAGTTTGTCTCATCCGGTTCTTATTTTAAGGGAAGTGTTTTGTGTAGACTGTTTAGGGAGGAATGTTCCACGGGTGACATTTGCTTCATGGTGTTGGAAGATGTCTTTTCCAGCCTTCTCTTTCCATAAATATATGTGCTTCTAGGCTCTGATGCCTGAAATAAATATAAAAGCATCTGTGGGAATGGGATATTCTGCAGAAGTTGTTCTTCTGAAGTGCTTACACAGTGGAGGATTCTTTACTATGGAACTTGGTTCACCTCTGAACGACCAATTCTTCATGTGTCACATTGAAAAGTTTTCTTTGTCAGTTTTCAGTGAGGTGTTTTTTTTTTTTTCTGTGCCCTAAATATTGACACAAAAAATGTTCCAAAGGACTGACAAGATGATTCAGAAAATAAAGTACTTGTTACCAAGCTTGACGCGTTGAGTTCATCCCTTAGTCTTTTGAGCTCCACGCACATGCCTTGACATATAAACACACACACGAACACTCACAACACATAATGTAATTATAAGTTTTAAAAGAAAAAAAATTAAAGAATAAAATTCTCTAAACCAAATGCTTAATGTGTGCCAACTATAGGGTAAGCTTGTATGATACCTGTTAGTACTCTGCTTGATGTACTGGCTTGCTACAGGCTTTTCTCCGTGGCTTTATCTTCTCATTTTCTCAACCCAGAACTTCTACATGAAATGAGTTAGTATGTCTGCTCACCAAGGAGTCTATGAAGAAGGTTGAATAGAAGACTTACCTTGAAGAATAGACTCTGTGACACAAAGGATCCAGCTTTGAGATTCTTTATATCCTATAGTTAGAAGTATTATTACTTCAAGCATTTGGTATTTCTAGCCTATTGATATATCTGAGCTTTCTTAATTGTTACAAGGATAGAATTCCACATGTGTTTAAAATGACAGTCTCCGTATATTGCAGATATTTTCTGTTGTTGTTCTTGAGTCATGTTCTTTGAGTCTTGGGCAAAGGCCCTTATCAACCAAGCATAATGACTTGAGTTCAATTCCCAGGACTCACATGGTAAAAGGAGAGAACTAACTCTTTGAACTTGTCCTCTGACCTCCACTGCTCTTAATGGCACACACACACACACACACACACACACACACACACGCACAAACGCATGCACACATGCACGCACATGCACACACACACACCAGACAGGCAGACAGATAGATATAAATGTTTTATAGAATAATTCTTTTCTTGAGTACTAGCAGGAACCTTTTGCCCTTGACTCTCCAAATTTCTTGCAATTCACCGACCTAGGCAGTTTGATCAGAAAAACTGCTCAGCTTCTTGGAATCATTATTTTTATTTCCTTTGATTCTGACCTCACCCTCATCCAAACACCACTATCCTTTGCTATAGAACAAAGCTTAACACTCTCATCCAGGGAAGAGAGAACAACAGACTTTTGTAGGGTACCATGTCTGCAGTGAAAATCCACATTGCACATACAGGTAGCGGATGACAGGAAAATACCGAATGAAAAAAGGTCTGCAGGAATGCATCCCCCTGGCTTTTGTTTCTTTGTCCAGTCATTAAAATGGGTGTTTGCCCTTCCATTCTGCATTGAAGGAAAGAATCCCACCTTACTCTTCCCTGGGCCACATTGCCTGCTTTCAAATAGTCATTTCCACCAGTGTTATGGGAAAGAAGCTATATGCTAGAAACACATACGCCATTTTCTATAATATCTAGGAAACATAAGAACCTTAAGTTAGAAGGAGTCTGGCTTATCAGATGCTCATGCTCTCAAAGAACCCCTTTGTGTAAGCCCATCATCAATTCCTTGATAGGCAATGTTCACCAAGACTGCCCAATGTAAAATGGCACACACACACACACACACACACACACACACACACACTACACAATATTCAGATTTGAATTTCAGTTAAACAGCAAGTATCTTCTCTTATGTCCTTAATATTATGTGGGATTTGTTTATTCTATAAAATTTGAAATTTATGTGTCAATAGTCATTTGCATTTTATTTGCCTGTCTGGTTGTTTGTTAATTAAAGTTTTTGTTTCTGGGCCTTTTATAGAGCCAGCTCCTGGAGGGGTGTAAAATGTGTTTGTGTAAAAGTACAGGCTCTCATCTGGGGGACATGGGGGCATCGCCCTAGGCCCATCCTGGCTCTGCAGATATCTGGATTATGACACAACTTTTGTGTGTGCACTTTTTTTCACATACTCTGGCTGCTCTGATTTTTTTTTTCTCTGAGCTCAGAGTTAAAACCTTCAAGATCACATTCTAGTTGGGTATTTTATTATCCAAATCTCAGGTCCCTTGGGGTGTTTATCCCAGTGGCTGGTAGAAATGTTGTATAGGTAATCACTAGCCATTCTTAATCTCTGCAGCTCAGTGCCTGGGAACACACACACACACACACAGAGAGAGAGAGAGAGAGAGAGAGAGAGAGAGAGAGAGAGAGAGAGAGAGAGAGAGAGAGAGAGAGAGAATATTCTTGGTTAGTATTTTGTCCTGGGCTCTGGGCTCTGACTTCCTGGGCTTCCCTGGTAGAAGGGCTATAATCAGAAGATAATGAATACACCAGAATTTCTAGCATTTTCTCATTTTAAGCATGTCACTTAGTAACAGAAGAAAAAAAATGCATGCTCTTAACTAAGTGAAAGCTCTCTGACTTGAGGAGTAATTATTGGTATATATTGTATAATTTATCTGATTTCTCTCTTTGCTCATGAGATATTTCTGTTTCTTTGCAGCAATTTGGTAAAATATTAGATGTTGAAATTATTTTTAATGAGCGAGGCTCGAAGGTAAGCAACTTGATTCAGTTTGGAATGTCTTAGCTTGTTGTGACATGTCTGTCAGGGACAAGGGAAGTAACTGCACTGCCTGAATCAGCACCTGAGAAATGAACTTTAGTGGGAACGTCTTTAGAGACCACCTCCCATTGCCTAAATGTTGAGAAATGCATTGGGTTCCATTGAAAATGTATAGGGGGTAATTTGTACCTTCTGGTTCGAATATATAGAGATATAATTACATATCTTAAATTTCCACAGGAGAATTACCCATGCCTAAGAAAAAAATAATGATGTTGCTACATTTTTTTTTGTTTTTCAGTGATAATTATGTTCTTTATATTAAAAAGTGAGTTGATAGTCTCATGAGCAGGTAAATATGTGATTACTCTGTATTAATAAAGTGCAGTTCTTTTCCTGGGTTGCAGAGGAGAAAAGTTTCATATACACCAATCTTTTGAACACAGTTTTGTTCATTAGGATGCTACAGATCCTCATTTTGTACATTTGTATATTGCTTCGAGTTTATTTTCTTACTAAGAAATCAGTGTTTAAAATCGCTTTTTTTCTAGAGCTGACAATTGTTCATGGAAGGCTCTAAGAAAGTTCCAGTACCTACACAGGACGTGTAAACATCCTACACATATACACATATACAGTATGTGCTTCCTATCCATGGCTGTAGAAGTGTGGTTCCAAATGTGCAGTACCAACACCATCTAGGAGCTCATTAAAGAGAAAACTCTCCATCTCCAGCCCAGACCTACTGAATCAGAAACCCTGAAGCTGGTCCCAGCACTCCACACCTTAGCAAACCTCCCAAGCTTGTCCTCAAAATGCCAAACACAAGTGTCTGTTTTTTCCTCAAAGGCCAAGCCTTCACCTGAATATAGAATACCTTTTGCCCACAAGTATTTCATCACTGTCTCTGTTGATGCCATAAGACCCCTCTCTCTTTTTAAATCTTTATGTACACTGAGAAGATTCAAATGCCTCATGTAAATACTCCTCATAGGAAACAATTGCCTAAGATGGTCCAACATTGTCTATGAAATTGGATGAGGATAGAGAGAGTGGTCATAGAAGCCGGATAGAGCACAGCCATGAATAGCTCAGAATCTGTGACAGCTACAGGTAATCAGATCTTAAGGATCTGATCCCCCATCTTCCTTCCATCCTTAGCCTCTGAATGTGGGTGTTGAGACCATTTTTATCAGATGCAGAGACATTGCTTGGGCTTCATAATGCCCCTTCTATGGGCAACTCAGAACAAGTAGGCATCCAGGTAGGCCTAAGCATTACATGTCACCGTAATCACACTATAAAACAAACCTTATAATTTATTATTCCTTACAGCATCTGCCCTCTGCCAAGTCCCTCCTAAATAGATTTAACATTGACTGAGTAGTATAGTGTTGATTGAATTAAGGAAACAAAATTTGAGGACTTGGTTTTCCACATACAAATAGTTCTGTAATCTTTCAGATGAATGGAAAGTCGATCCATTAAAAGTCTGTACTTCTGCACATTTGGGGAACTGGTCTTTCTTTGTCAACTTTAGCCATTTTCCATTCTTGTAGTCTGACCTCTTAGCTGTGATGAGAGGAAGAAGTTAGCTGTTTTTCTTTGAAGACCATTGAGTATTTTTATGCCTGCAGATCAAGGTGTATCAAGAGAAGGATATGGTTAGGGCTAAACCTGGCTCAGGCCTGGTTGATTCCTGGCAAAATGGGTGAAGATGATGTACAATGTGTCCTAACTTTGTCCTGATTCTGAGCTCTTTATCTTATAATTGTCATATGGGTTCCTTTTTTTTTAATTTTATTTTTCTTTCCTTGTTGTCTGTGGCTTGTTTAGAACTTCTCCTTAAATTACATTTTGTTTAGTAAGATTTTTGTCAGTTGAAGAAAGCTATTCCATTCCTTTCCGAGCGATGTTTGGGGACACCACTAAAGTACTGATGGCTATTTTCAAAGAACACGGCAGTGCTGTTTTTAGGACTTTTCCAATCATCTCTTTGATCAGCCTGTCCCTGGTGGCTCTAGGGAGAAGAACACTTCCATTTTCAGCATCTGAAGCTTGGACTTTGTCGGGCTATTCTGTGTTTCTTCCCTTTGGGTTAGGTAACATCCAGAATGGCTTTTGGTCTCTCCAGGTGGGAACACTCAGTCTCTCCCTTGCAGGTGTATAGACTGGGTGGTGCCATGTCCCTGGAATGTCCCTGAGACTATCCAGCTGGGAATGCTACCTGGGAAAACAGCTTGCACACGAATAGTTGTTACATTTGGCATCTTTTATTAGAAAGGGCCTTATTTAGAGAACCATTTCCACCTTAGCCTTTAAGAAAAGAAATCATTGTTAGGAACTCACTTCCATCAGTTACTGCCTCTGTTGGCAAGGAAACCAGTGGCCCCAAAGGACCAGAAAGTCTCTTGGTCCTTTAGTCTCCATATTTGAGTCACCTGAGGCAGATGACTCAAAGCCAAGAGAGGATAACTCTGTATGTGTGTGGATGCACATCCACAGGCAATATCTGTGGTGCTTTAGAAACACACAGCCTGAATCGTTGGCATATATGTAGAAACTATAGGAAAGAAACAGCTTCAAAAGGAATGACAGACAGACTTGCTCATCAAAACTGGACTACATGCAGGTGTAATGAATGACACAATTCAATTATTCTTTTAAGAGCTCTAAACTCATTCTTTTGCTCTTGAAATACTTTGTGCCCCAGAATAAGTCAGAATTAGTTATTCTCTAATATCCCTAAGAAATGTGCAGTTTGGTCTTTGATCTAGTGTATACACATCTGTGGACCAGTTCCACACTAGTTGGATCATTCCTGAGGAAGAGAGACATGCTTGTAGCTGTCGGCTTTTCTTGAGCATTAGGAAAGAGCAGTCATGAGCAGCTGCCATTAAATGTGCTGCACTCGGCCATGACATGAGGGGCTAATGAGACTCTCAGCATGCGGTTGGAAGTAGGGAGGCTTCTTGAGCGGAGGAACTAAGCTGAGAGTGAAGAAAGGAGGAAGAAAGACAGGAACAGAAAGGGAAGAAGATGATATCTCACAAAGACAAAGGCTGTATATACAAAAGACATTGGAAAGATGTGAACGAAAGGCTTTGGCGGTCAGGACAACGGGTTTCTGTTACCCTCTTGACATCTCGCCTGTTCTCCACGAGTGTTCTCTGCAATGGAGACTGAAGGGCTTGACTATTCATTTTGATTAGAATGTGTGAATTCCTCATTGTAGCATACAATACAGGGCATCCACTTGAGGGCCCCAAAGGAAATCCACCACTGAAAAATACCAGGATCAGAAAGAAGGAGGGAGGAAGAGACAGGAGAGTGAGAACTTACACGATTCACTGAAAGGCATTGAGATCAGCAAGCCATGCTCTAGGGCTCCATTTTGGGTCAGCTGGCCTGTTCTTCATGCTTGTCTGTCAACACAGACCCTTCCTCCGGGAAGCCCTCTTCTCTCATCTCTGGCTGCCTGTCCAAGTAGAACCTGACATAGTATGTCTCTGAGAGGAAGGACATCTGACAATCAACTTCTCATCTCTCTTTCTCCTTCCCTTCTTTCCTCCCTCCTTCCCTCTTTGTTTATTTCCCCTTTCTGCCTTTTGTCATTTCCTCATTTCCTTTATCCTTCATTCCCTCCCCCTCTTTCTATCCCATCCTTCTTTCCTTTCCTTTGAGATTCTTATTTAATTATGCCATGCTAGCAATCAAACTTTGCCCGATGAGCATTCTATCATTGAGCTAACCCCCAAGGTCCCTTTTATTTCTGTTTTTAGACTGAGTCACTTAGGCAGACCTTGAACTTGTGACTGTCCTGCCCCAGCTTCCCTAGTATTGGCACTGCTGTACCCAGCTCTGTGTGGCTAGAATGGGCACGCTCCAGGGTTCCACATCATTATGTCATTATGTCATTTCACCCCAGCAACCTCTTCAATCTAAAGATGCTCTACTCATTCCAAGGCAAAGACAAAAGTAACCATCTTTTTAAGAATGTCAAGGTGCTGTTTCCTTGAAATGTAATCTTGACCACCAGAAGGCCAACAGACACCACCATATACCTTAGCTCCCACTTCCACAGACATCAGGGCCCAGGGCTTTAGCCACAGAACCCCTGACATCCCAGAGGGACAGGTGAGCATATCTCTACTCCTAATGGCAGTTTCCACATGGGACTTCTGATCATTTTCTGACCCAAAGAAGCTGTAACATTTCTGTTCTAGATGGAAGGTAGAAGTTTCCAAGCTGCTGGCTGTTTGGGGGTAATCTCTAGGACAAGCTCAGCTTTGAACCTGCCCTTCACAAGTCTCAACATGTCATTCAACAATATTTTGGTCTCAGTAGAAATGATGATACCCTTTCCTCCATCTGTGAAGTGGGAACTATAGATTGTCTTTTCTCACTTGAAGAGAGGCTACAGATCCCTTATTTCTCTTACAGATTCTTAAGTGTCTGGCTTGGAGGGTTTTAGACATAGGCATAAAGGAGAGAAAGGTCATGTCTGAGACATCTTGGGCATATGATTTTACTGTGCCCCTACATCTATCTATGCATAAAATTAGAGTCATAAACTCACCCTTCTCCACTGATGTTTTCCAAAGCAGGGATATAACATTTTACTTATTCCAACACATATAATTTTGTTTCTGTGGGTGTGTAATAGAAAGATCAAGGAAATCCAACCATGGAATCATGTAAGTAGTCTTGTGAGGCAAAAGGCTATCTGTTCTCTGCTAGGGTTTTCTGATGTGGCAAATACAAAATGAGGCCCAGGAATCGAAATGTGACCATGCTTCTGTTCCTTCCTGATGCACAACTGAATTTTAGGACCACTATCCAAGGTAGCGTTGTCAAATGAATCAGCTCATCCCCTCAAATTCTGTCCTTTACCATCAAAAAGTAATCATTACTTTCTCACCAAAGCTAGAACATTATTAGCAAATATTTTTGATCACCCAGATGAGGTAGGCAACATGTGCGAAGTTTTTATGGGACATGTCACTGCATATTAATTGGATCACTCAGGCATGTCTTCTTTATGAATCCTCACTCCAGGAAAAGCAATATGAAGTCATTCAGTCAAAGTAACTACATCTAATCTTTTACTGTGTCTTCTATTGACAAATGTCCATCTCCCAGCACCTGAACACGTGCACAGCTCAAAACCTTCCACAGACAAGTCCAGTTTTAGTGTCTCCTAGCTAATGTACCTGGAAACTCTTCTCCAGTATCCCTCAGTTATGAGGTCATCATTAGTGCCAACTCTAGGATGGCTGTTATCACTCTACAGGTATGAGTATTGCACATTTTGTTTTTGTAAAGATGAATGTCATCCATATAAGGATGAAGCAACTGTCTTCACTGTGCATGAGGCTTCTTCTGTGCAAATTAGCAATCCCCACCACACAGTGAAATGTTACTCCCAACTTACCCAAGGGTACCCACGTTATTCAAAAGGTTGGTGTATATATTTCTAAACAATATGTACAAAGAAGCTTAAGAATTTTAGAAGTACTAGTAAGTCAGATTTCTATACTCATCATAAGAACCACGTCAGTGAAGAAAAATGTAGATTTTGACGAGATAGATTAGTAGGGCTTGTGGTAGATGCTGAAACATTAAAGCAAAAACTATACTTGTAAAGCAAAGGATATCCTTGCTATTTATTACTCAAAGGAGATCTCAGTGTGCTGCACAGATTCGCCCAGTCTGGGAACTATCTTTACTTTTCTAATTGTTGATATAGCAAATGACTACCAGCCTAGTACCATGTAACATTGTTTTCCTGTTAATAAGTTAATGTAAAATGTCAAATTCCAATGTCTTTTAATATTTGGGGGGGGGGGTGGAGAGGGCAAGGCACAGATGCAGAATGGAACTTGCTTATCTACATTATTAACCAACAAAAATTTATTTGTATTCATTTCATGTGATTTATGTTTTTGTTTATTAGAACTACAAGATCAAGATTTATTATTAAAAAAAAAAGGTCTTTCCTTTTTTTAGGCTTGTTCTTTTTATTTTTGAGAAGCAAAGGCTGTACAGTTGACAGACTTGAATAACCCTAAAACTGCATGAAGAAGAAGTGTTCTTAAATCCACGCAGCATGACTCCGTAGGCAATGTGACAGGACTTGAGCATTCACTATTGAATTCCGTGCACACATTTTATTCTGTTTTATTTTTAATTTGCATGTCAAGAACCTGGTTCCCTTTCTTTTTCTCGTTCTTTCATTTCTTCTCTGTGGAGACTGTACACTTATTTTGATCTCATTTTCCTTTTGGTTGGTTTCTTTTCTTCTGTAGTGATGTTTAGAAAGGTATATTTTTTTTTGTTTGTTTGTCGGTTTGGTTTTCGTTTCCATATCCATCTTTGAATTCTTTAGGGGTTCCAGCTAACGGGTGACAGGAAAAAAAAAATCTCGTTCACATTTGGTGCTTTAATGACTGCACATCTTAGTGTTTTTATAATTTCTCTAATTTGCATGTTACAGAACGGAAGCCAGGACAAGAAATAGCAATGAAAGAGAGAGAACTTTACCAAGTGGTCGTTGACTGAAATAATAATATGCATGTTGTTCTCCTTCTCCCTCCTGCATGCAGGGATTTGGTTTCGTAACTTTCGAAAATAGTGCGGATGCGGACAGGGCGAGGGAGAAATTGCACGGTACCGTGGTAGAGGGCCGTAAAATCGAGGTGCATGTCCAAAATATTTTCCTTTTCCCTCTTTTTTTATAAATGTCTGCTTCACGCTCATTCGTCCTTCCAGGTGCATCATTGGTGTCTCGTGTGTGACCCTATTCCCTTCTCATTGTTTATATATATTTATATATTTATATATATTTATATATAAAAAGGAAAACTGGCCTTACTTTTTTGTTAAATTTTACTTTATGTTATTCTTTATAGGACTGCTTGAGAGTAGATGGCAAAACTGAGATGACAGGAAGGTTAATAAGAAAGGTTCTGTTTGTTTGTTTTAGTTTCTTTTCAATGGTTTATGAACAACGGGTGCCATAGAATCCAAAGAGGACACAGTATTCAAACCAAACCAAATATAGCAAGCTTCGTTTTATTTTGTTTCTTTTTCAGTCCACTTTAGGGTTGAAGAGGGATCCACAGTGGTTTGCAAATTAGACCAAATTTTAAAGACAATAACATTCAAAATTCTAAGAAGAAGAAAAAAAGAAATGAGAGGCACTTGTTATTAAATGTTTCACTTCAAACAAAAGCCAGCTTGAATTCTTTGCATTCTTCTGATTAGACACTGAATAAGCAATCAGGATTTCTCATCTCAATACATGGCCTCTGTGGATTGGCAACGCAGACCCCACATTCTGACATCCAGCGCCTGCCCTTCACACCACTGGGTTCCTCTTCAACACAATCAAAGGGTCATATCTGTTAAAACTTTAAAAAAAAAAAAAAAATACCAGTTAAAAATGCTTTAGTCTTTGGAGTAAGATGTCGCATATTTTGCCTTTTTATTTCCCCCTCGCCGGTAACGCTTAGGCCCCTCACCAAACTCTCAGTAACCATGGTAACTGTATACAAACCCATGCTGGCGATGGCGGTGAATGGTAAGTGACGAGTCCATCTGCCGCTTCACGTATTTAGTGCTGATATATCTCTATACATATCTCTCTACCACGTGAATTTTTTTGACTTGTTGTATTAAGTTTTCTTGATGCTCCATTTTTTTGGGTCTTTGGTACGCCTGTAATTGAGTGTACGTTCTAAGCTAGCCTGGGAGGCTCTGACTGGACTGAGTTACGAGCAGTGCACATCTTACTCAGACCCTTAACTCCATATTGTGTTACACAATGCACCCTCTCCTTTACCCTTTTGTTAGCTGTGACCTTAAAGCTTGAATGACTCGTTAATTCTTGCAATGTAAAAGGCTCTTGTTCCAAGTGTTGAATGCTAGATGTTGCTTCCCAATGGTTTCCCTCTCCCGAAGTGTTGCACACGGCTTAAACTTGTCTGTCCCTTTCCTTGACATTTATGTACCCTGTACTTTGTCTCCTCCCTCTTCTCCACTGCATGCCCCTTCCATATTAACTCGATTTTTTTTTGTTTAAAAACCTATTTCTTGTTTCTGTGTTACCATGGAGCACACGCATGCTTTTAAATCTTCAATTATGCAGTATCTTTTAATTTGCTTTTACTGTCTCTTTATTAAACTTTTAAATGAGATGACATTGCTTTATTGAAATGATTTGTAAGTTAAATTGGTTATGAAGTAAATGTAATTATAAAAATGTATGATTTGGGGGGTTATGCATCTACTGCCATTTGTAAATTAAAATGCATTTTAGTTTTTGTTTTCGGTTTTTGGTTTTTTTTTTTTTTTTTGGTGTTGTTGTTTGATTTCAATAAGTAATGACAGTCATAATGCATGCAACTAATTGGATCATGGGCTGGCCTCGTCGTCCAAACTCACTTGAGTTTTCTATGTGTATAGGTTAATAACGCAACGGCACGTGTGATGACTAATAAAAAGACTGTCAACCCCTACACCAATGGTAAGTACATACCTCCCTTTCACAGGAATTCTTCTCTGCCTGTCAGGCCACAACGTTCATTCTTTAATCAGGAAACCTGTTTCTTTTCTGTTTTCTTCTTTGAAAATTTTATACATGTATACATTTTCTCTTTCTCATATGCATCCCAAATCCCCCTTCCAATTCTCCCAGAGAGTCTCCATCATATCTGACATCAACTTTATGTCTGTTTATTTGCTTGTTGTTTGCTTGTTTTAACCCACTAATTTCAGTTACTATTGCATGGGATGATCCTTGGGATGTGGTCTTGAAGAATGCATTGGGGTGGTCAAATTCTTGAAGAAAAGTGACCCTGACCCTCCAGGCTCAGTAGCCACAGATTGCCAACAGCTTGGCCAGGGGTAGGGCCTGAGGAGCCTCCCACAGATCGATACTGGAATTCTTTAAAATAAATAAATAAATAAATAAATAAATAAATAAATAAATAAACTGTGCAGGCAGGTCTTGTAAGCACAGCTGCTGTGAGCTCATGTGTGCCATATGCCACATTGCCCCTCCATGGCTACTGTTTCATTGCTGACCGGCTATGGTGAACTACCTCAGAGATGATTTTCACAGCAAAGCACATACAGTTTTCAAATTCAGCCATCTCATCTCTCTAGAGTAATCCCTACTCCCCCACCCCAGGACTGACACCAATCATGACTTGCATGATTTAATTTCTTGTAATGCTAACAAATTAAGGAAAGAGTAAAAATTTTGTTATTTTTAAAATTCATATATTCTTAATAATTTGTCACCTGTGTGTGGAAGTGCAGTTCTGGCTTTCAGACTTCTTGGCTATTAAAGTCTTCTGAGGAAGCTGGTGGCTGAGCCCCATGGGAGAGTGGCTACAGAGAGGGCCATTCTCTCTGATGCAGGTATCCCTGCAGGCCATGGGGCCAGGTGAGGCTATGGTGTGTATTGCAGACTCCTGTAGGATAAAGAATTTCTGTGGTTACCATATTTCCCTGGATTTATCATGACAAAGAACTGACATGCAGCTGTGGCTGCAGCTCAGCTGAAGGATACTTGCTGAGCACGTAGGAGACTCTGGGTTTGAGTCCCACCATCACCAGAAAAATGTGCTTCACAGTTATATGAAGAGATATTAAATTTGTTCTCACAGTTTGATCCATTTCTCCTTCTCAATGTAAAGATCTGTTAAGGAGTATGAAGGGAGATTTCTGCTTTTATGTTAATTAGCAAGAAAGACAATGTAGCAGGAAAGAGCTGAGTCCAGATTCCAACGCACACATACAATCCAAGCGTAACTAGGCACTTGCTTGTAAGGACAACTCAGTGCAGGGTGGAGGCAGAAGGATCACTCCAGCTAGCTGGCTGTTAGCTTAACTGTATGTTCAATGAGTCACCCTGCCTCAGATAGGAGAAAGCCATGACGGTATAAACCAGGACACTCAAAGTTCTGTGCAGGCATCCCAACATGTGTACATGTTACACACACTACTCATATCCATATGCATTCAATACGTATGTAAATAGAAGTGGTCCAGCAAGTTAAAGTATAAGAACACGATAGAATAATTACATCCATTAAATTGAGCAGTGTAAAGCTAACTAGGATTATGAGAAAAACTCCTGAGTAATGAAACTCATGTACATTGTGATTTCAGCTGATGCCAGTAATTCTACCCAAATGGTTATGCTGTGTTGAATAGCAAGACCAAAAGATACTTACTTCCCTTTGGTTTATAGGCTTTAAAAATAATGTAAGTTTATTACACACAACAGAAAAAAATGTATGAAATTTCTATTTTTAAAGTTTTAATTATACATGAAACCTAGACCTATTTTAAGGCAGAAAATAACCAGGGAGGAAACAAAGTGAAAAATGTTTTGGCAAGTACTCTTGCCAGCCTGGCTTGCTCCTCCTTTTAGGGGAAGCTACTGTTTCAAACTATTGCCTATAATTCAGTTTGCACTTCGGGCATAGACACACATAGACACATAGCTCTGTGTGTACAGCGTTCACAGTGTGATCTACATATTCCTAACATAAATACCATTATGGCATGCATAGCTTTTAATCAGCTCTTATGAGTCAATTTGGACTTCTTTAGATGCTGATCGGTACAGATAGAGCTAAGTCCTTCTCATGACTATATAGCATTCCACAAGTTGATTCGGATCTTCGGTGTTCACTGATGTGTCATTATTTTGGTTTCTAGTTTTGTACTATTACCAACACATTAGCATTTTATAGTTTTCTCATCTTTTCTGCTGGTGGCAAGCAATTTGATGATGTCAGTGTTCTTACATTCAAAAGCAATGCCATTAAACAGATACATATCCTTAATATAACATGGAAAGAAAGAAGAAGAATTTATTCTGCTGTCCACTTTCCCTAGCCTCAGCAATGGAGGATGTGCCCTTGAACTGTATAAATAGTTTCTCTGAGCCCCCAGCATCTCTGAAATTACATGTTTATGGGGATTTTCTATTTGGGTAAAATTCATAGCTCTGCAACTGGCAGGTGATCACCCTGGCATCCACCCTAAATAATGTAAATTCGAAAATTCATGGCATAGCAAATGTGTGTGTGTGTGTGTGTGTGTGTGTGTGTGTGTGTGTATGCTGCATAATTGTAAGTGTACTTGCATGCATGGGAAGGTGTGAAAGTGTGTTGAGTGAAAAGACGAACATACAGGAGACTGGGAGGATGGGTAGAATACTTAGGAATGAGGGCCTGGTGTAGATTCCCAGCACTCATGCAAATGGCAAGTGGCTGTGGCTGTTTGCCTGCAGTATCCACATGTGAGATATGGGAGATGGGGGAAATCTTGGAAAAGCTGGATAGGCAGGTAAGAGACCTTCCTTATTAAATAAGGTAGAGAGGGATGCAGGAAGACACAAACATCGCGCTCTGGGCTTCATTTGTATAACCTGAGTATGTGCATGCTTGCACACACAGACACACACACATACACAGACATGTTCACACACACATACCTATTCACAGGCACACTATAATACATACATGTATGTACACACATGTTGACATACATGCAAGCACACATACATATTCACATGCACATACAAGCAAGAATATATACATATTCATATACATACTATAATACATACATACAAATGTAAAACAAAGAAATCAAATGTGATTCCATAAGCCATGTAATGTATATATGTCTTTATTTTAAAGGAAGAGTTGTTGATTAATTTCATATCCAAAGAATAAAAACTGACTCATATAGAAATTTTAAGCACAAGTCAAAGCCCATTCAAAATGGCTAGTATTTCTGTAACACTGTGTGTTATGTATGATCTAAGATGTTTCAAAGACTGTGCAACCAAGTGAAGGCCCTAGAAAGGTAGCATCATCATTTGTATTTTAAAGAATGGTCATATAAGTAGTGAATGGAGCCTCTTCTTTCATGTATGAAGAATTGCCACTATGTCTATAATTTTTTTTCAAATTATAACTGAATACAATTTGAGAAAATAAAGCCCCTTAAAATTGTTAGGAGGGTGTGGGTTTTGTAAGACATAGTGGTAGTGAAACTTTCCATCATGTGACACAAGTGCCTGGCATAAAGAGGAAAGGTTTGTTTTAACCAGTTAATTTCAAAAGGTCCCTGCAGGAGCCCATGGCTCTGTGGGCTCTGACTTGTGGTGAGAGAGAGAGCATCAGGATGGTTGGATATGTAGCAGAGACAATTCCCTTTTTGGCAAACAGGAAGCTGAGATGTAGACTGGACCATGAGAAACCTTCACAGGCATACTCCCTGAGGGCAACTTTAAAAGAGCCTGAATTTTTCAACCCCTCTCTCAAATGCCCTCATGTAATGAATTCATCAGGAGGTTAATACCTTAAGTATGTCTGATCTAATCACCTCCCAGCCTCATCATCTGATGAGCAGGCCCTTGATACATAAGCCTCTTGGTAGCATTTCATATTCAAGCCATCACAGAGAATAAAATGTTGATACCTATGAGGCCATAGTAGGATAAGACAGTAATCGTTTTGAGATCTCTCCTTAGTTGTATGATTTATATACCATAGAAATAATACCTTTTCCAAAGTTATAGGTTGTCAAACTTTGAAGCCAATCTTCAAGCTTTTGAATAGCAAATTAGTTGCCAATCTCATGTTCCTGAGTTCCTTCAATAATATATTCAAATGAAGTTTCAACAGTTTTGGGCTCTTCATGATGCCTAAGACTGGTCCTAATGCAATGAAAAGGCAGCATAGGAGAGTATGGAGGGGCTGCTGCTGGAGAAGACTGTGACTGAGATCAGTGTGGAGGATACGAGAGGTAGTCCAATGATGTTCTAATATACATATATTATAAAAGACAATAGAAAGGTATGTAGAAGTTTTGCAAATTCTACCTGTCAGAAAGTTCCCCAAAAGAGGGAATTAGTTTCTCCCTCCCTCCCTCCTTCCATCCCTCCCTTTCTCCTCCCTCTCTCCCCCTCCCTCCCCCTCCCTCTTCCTCCTCTTCCTCTTCCTCCTCTTCTTCTAAAAGCATGTCTGTGGATAGATAGGGCAAGAGTAGAAGAAGTGGGCTCTGTACATTGAATAACAAATTGAGAACTGGATTTGGAGGGATTTTCTAAAAGTTGGCAAAGCATGGCTGTTAGACAGGATTTGTGTTTCTTTAGAAAGTTTTACAAGGCTGGAATTGGACAAAAATGCATAATTATGGAGAAAGGAAGGAAGTCTTTGCTTCTAGTGTGAACTCTGCTAGTGACTGCTGACATGTATTCAAGCTATTCAAATTCTCCCCGAGTGGGTCTGTACATACAGTGGAGATGGACATACATTGGAACCAACACCCTAGGTAACTGGGATCTTCCAAGGAAGTAAGGCTCCACTAAGATGCAAGGTAGAAACAGTGTCCTCGGCTTGACTGTTGGCCTGTGGAGCAAAGGTCTGTGATTACAGAGAAGCCTCAGCCTCAAATGGTGACCTCATTCATTCTTTCTGGCTGGGTTGTGGGAGCCAAGATTAAAAGATGTTAAGGAGCCTCCAAGCAAGGGAAACAAATGAGAAAAGAGTCTGAGAAATTCACTCTTGTTTTTGCATTGTTTGGTATATTTGATTGTCTATTTGTTTATTCTTTAATAGTCTCATTCATGTATTTGGTACATTCTGGTCACACCCATCCTTATTTCCTCTTAGCCTTGCCCCACCCTGCCCTCCCACCAAGTGTCCCACCATCTGTCCCACTCCTTTGCCTTTTTGTTTTTGGTTTGGTTTGAGTCAAGGCCACACTGCTTGGCCACACTCAAGGCTACTTGTTTGGATATGAGTGTGGAACGGCCTACTGGAGCTGGAGTAACAGTAGCTTCAACAGTGAAGCCCCTGATTTTCTCCAGCTTCCATAAGCGCACATGCAGTCCTTGCTATTTTTAGTTGAATATTTAGAGGCTTGTTGTTGTACAGGTCCATGCATGCTACAGCCACAAAGCAGCATTTCCGCAGCCCATATCTGAGAGTTTCCTTTTGTTTATCATCTATCTTTACCACTGAACTCCCTCCTCAGCTTCATTGTTACTTCTCATTTGGAAAGAAGGACTGACTTAAGTTGCACACCCTGGCCTTTTAACTCTTTGTTGCCTATAATCATAGTAGGCTTTGAACTTAAGATTTTTTCCTGCCTCAGGCTCCCCCAAACATCTGGAATGACAAGGCCTGGCCTAAAGTCAGTCTAAAACATTTATCTTTTATGTGTCTACTACATGAAACAAGCGATTTCTCTCTGAGTATACAGAACAGTACAGTTTGATAACGGAAGGCCACAGTTGGGAGTTTTGACTGGCTGTTATTGTCTGAGCAGTTACCTCTGGTCACCTGTAATAAAGCTATCTGAAGAGATTCCTAACATGAAGGTGCTATGTCTTCCAATGTTTCATGAGAACCAGAAATCCAACTCTTTAGGTGAAATCTATATGTTGGTATGTTGTTAACAAATTAAAAAAACAAACAAACAAACAA
The DNA here is from genome assembly GCF_011762505.2 of Arvicanthis niloticus. Classification (NCBI taxonomy): domain Eukaryota; kingdom Metazoa; phylum Chordata; class Mammalia; order Rodentia; family Muridae; genus Arvicanthis; species Arvicanthis niloticus. The sequence goes on from NC_047663.1 coordinate 96,946,489, forward strand.
ACAAACAAAAAAAAAAAAAACCAGAATGACTATTGAGTCATATTGTGACATATAAGAACACAACACACAGGCCCAATGTCTGAATAAATGCTTTGACATTTTGGATGTGGCCTCTTGCTCCATTTGATCTATGAGGTCTCTGTTTAGAATATATCAAGGTCATTTTCTAAAGTTTTATTACATTCATTAGAGCAAGGCTTGTACACCAGGGATCTTGTCCAGCATTTTTCTGAAGCAGGCTAGTACATAAGCCTGGACAAGCTACATTTCAGGGAGGTGGGGAGTCTGATTTGATGCGGCTCTCTGAAGACTGAGCTCAGAGGGGCAAAGCTCCAGGAGCCTGCCTGGGCTTTGCTCCATTGCCTTGTTGGATGGGGCCCTGGGAGGCTGGGAGTGGTAGGCTTTATCTGCTTCTCTCTTTTTTTGTAAGCCTCATTGTTCGACTTAATGTCCCTGATGAAAATCTCAGAGTTTTCGAAGCCTGGGGACATACATAAACTGTCTCAGAAATTAAAATCGGAATCATTTTGTCCATCTTCCTGACAGTGCAGGCTTGTACTTCCAGCAAGGTTATCCCAGGGGTCTCTTCCAGGTACAAGAAGGAGCCACAGAAAGGATAAGTCCATTTGCGTGTGATTTGCATACATTTACATAAGTCTTCTTGAAGTCTGTGAGTCTGAGCTATTCTGCTCTGAGGTGACTTTCAAGGGCAGTTCTCATTGCCTTCACTGGAAGACAGCAGTCCTTAACAGGTCCTTCATTGCATGTAGAACCTTTGCCTTCTGGAGGGCAGAAGAAGACCAAATCCTAGCCAGAGGGAAATGAGACCATTGAAAAGACCATAGGAAAAGCTCTTTGTACCTTTTGATTTCTTTAGAATAAGACTAAGCACATGTGTATGGAATAGTGAGTATTTTTTTTTTATTATCGATTTTCTTACTTTATTGATAAAGTGACTAATTTAGATATTAACAGAATATTCAGATTTTGCTTGCAGGATACATTTTAAGATATACTTACTGTACCTGTTGAGTCATCTATGAATTTTTACGGGTAGGAATATTGAGTCTTTGTCAAGTGCATTAAGCACCTGGGACTGTGCTTGGCAGTGTTGCCTCCATTTAACTTTCAGTATGAGAGTGCAAGAGAAAACAAATGAAGGGAGGGGAAGGAAAGGAAAGGAACGAGAAAATAGATTTAGAAACTGTTAGCAGCTATGCAGAAATGTAACTGGAAAATGAACCAATGAGTGCCCATAAGACAAGGCAGGAGAAGGACCTTTAATATCATCTTTTGGAAAGGAACTGGAGAGCCAGCCAATACCCAGACACTCAGGAAAGAGTTGGGAAGAGTTCCCCAAGCAAGGACAGGAAGTCTCTGGATGTTCAGTTAGCCTTGGTGGTTTTCAGATTTAAAAGATTAACACCCTGGAGAGGGTGGGGGTAGTGGTGCAAAGTGAATGGACCATGGTTAGACTACATGGTCTTCTAGTCTAAGTCAACCAGTCTGTGCTTATCTTGAGTCCAGAAGAAAGATACAGAGTTCGAAGTAGCAGAACAGAGAAGGTAGCTGGTTTCTTACATACCTCTTGGCCATTGTGGATAGAATGAATGTAGAAGAAGGGAGAATAAGTAGGGTCTTTTATCTTTGATTGTTTAAAGCTATTAATTTTTAGTTGTGTGTATGTGTATGCACATGGTGGCTGCGCGTGAGAGTGGGTATGTAGATTAAGTGCATGCAAGTGTAGATACTTGGAGAGAGCAGAAGAGGATGCCAGATCCCTCTGGGGCTGGAGTTCTAGAAGTTTGTGATCTACCTAACATGGGTGCTGGGAACTGAACTTCATTACTCTGCCTGAGAAGTACACTGAGCTATCTCTCCAGCCACAGGGTAGTTTTTAATTATTGTTATTGGTTTATGTTGCTTTGTTATAACTCTCCTCTGGTAGGAAACAGATTGTAAAGAAGGAAGGCACTCCCCCAAGTTTGATGAAGTACTTTTAATGGATTATATGAGATATGAAGATAAGGTAGCAACAATTGGGCAGCATCTTAAATGACTCCATTGTTAGAAGTGCCATTGGCTGAAGGGGAAGACTAGAAGAGAATCAAGCTTCAGGGGTGAAGGGAGAGGTGAAAGTAGCATCCAGTGCAAGCACAAGATCCAAAAAGATATTCAAGCTCCCTGTCTGGGAATGGGTAGCCTTGTTTAGAAGAAAAGGTCAGAGATAATCAGGGATGTAGCACAGTCATTGAGACCTTAATTGAGGATGACTTAATTAGGCTTTCATGTTGTAGATAGTCAACCTCTCTAACATGAAATACCTCACAGTCTGAGACCAAGCATTCCTTTGCCCCCAGCTAGGCCCAACTTCCCCAAAGCTATTCAACCTCCTAAAGCAGCACCACCTGCTGAGGGCCAGATGTTCAGACAAACAGAGAAGTTCACAGGGAACATGTCTTGTCCAAACCACCACAACTCTTAGATACCAGCCATTTCTATTTCTCAGGTCCGTTGTGGAAAGGTGTTTGGCATTTGGCCCTAGGTCTGAGAAACGTGGGCCCACAGGATGGATGGAGCTCATTTGGAAAAATGCATACTTGGCATCCATGAATCACTAAATCCAAACCCATCCCATCATCAACTGGGTATGGTATCCCGCACCTATAGTCTCAGTATTCCAGAGCAGGATGATCAAACCTTCAGTCATCCTAGTTACACAACGAGTTCAAATCCAGCCCAAGCTACATAAAACTCCAAGAGTACATAATTGAAAACAACTCTACTATTGAAATTTCCATAAAGATTTACTAGGAATATCAGAGCCAATTACACTCTCTGAGGCATATGCATTCTTTCTTATGTTATGAAATACCTCAAGGTTTCTCCCCCCCCCCCCAAAAAAAAGAAGGAAAAGGAAAGGAAAGATAAAAAATCCAACAGATCTGTAATGTACTTTTTAGCTTATGGTTGTTTTGTGGGTTTTCTTCTTATTGAACAAGTCCTAAGAAGCCAGAGTTCATATTTAAGGCTTTGCTCTATCAAAACCACTTTAAAAACTAGAGAATACTGTTAATGTTATAGAGAGGTGATTTGAAAGTTACCTTCAGTATTTAGCACTGCTTAAGGTTTTTATGCTAGATCTCTAGGGAATAAACTAACATTGCCTCTGTTATTCACAAAGCACAAAGCTGAGAATTGGAATTCTCTACTATCTAGAGGTCATAATCAAGAACACTAATTGTCAGAGTGCTTTCCCTCAAAGAGTTCTGTTTATGAAAGCTTTTAAATATCTGTGACTTTAACCCAGGCACCATGTGACCATTGTTGGATAACCCAGGATTATCCAATAATGTTATATGAAATAAAACAAAAGCTGAAATTATGATAGTGGATTTACTGATGTGGTTGAAAATAAACCCTGTCTTTTTCACAAGGTTCACCTGTAGCCGGTCAGGAGTTCTCCATTCCATTTCCCCACACTAGCAGAAAACCAAAACCACAGACCCCCCAGTCTGCAAGGGATGTTGTGCATGTTCAACTTCCATAGCTTTGAAATTTCAAACACAAACTAGCACACTCTCTCAGTCTGTTTTTACTGTGGTTACCTGAAGAAGTTCCTGACTCAAATGTGATGTAATCCTTCTGTGCTTATTTTAAGGCTGGAAATTAAATCCAGTTGTGGGCGCGGTCTACAGCCCCGACTTCTATGCAGGTAAGGAACTTTGCTTTGCACGCCAAAGTGTTGCTTGGTTTTCTCTAAATGTGCTTTGCCTGTCCCTCAATCACGAGTTTTGCAGCTCAGTCCAAACCAGGAATTGCACCCTAATACATTCTCAATGATTTCTTTGGACAAAACCAAGAGCATTTTAAACTCTTCAGTAACTGAAGGCAATTCACTAATGACCTTGTGAACTAAGCATGAGGCTCTGCTCCTGGTGACATTTCACATGGATTTCCCATAGGAAAGAACTGGGGCTATGTACATTGGACAGATGGGTGGTGGCTTATACCCATTTTAATGCAGTGCCAACCCATGCACTCGTTAACTACACATTTCCATTCTAGCTACTTTCCTTTCCTAATAAAGCAGAGGCTTGAGTCCATCACTTCAGCAATGTGTAAACTGAGTTTCCAAGATACAGCTTAGGTAAAAGTTAGGAGGAAAAAAATAACTTAGATCTTTCTCCATGAATCGATTTGGCTTGGCAAGTTCATTCCTCTCTACTTTGCTTTATGCATATGTCTCTCTCCTCCCCTCTTCCCTGCGTGAGTATCAACTACCCCTTGGTAGAGAAATATGCTGACTCAGACAACTCAGTGAGCAAACGGGAGGGAGCTAGAAGCATCCACGGCTTAGAGCCCCAGCTTTGAAAGCAAGGATTATCCTGCCACTGATCCTGAGGCTTTATCATCAGTGCTGTCTTGAAGGCCTAGTACCTCATGGGTGTGAGAAAGGAACCTTACTATGGAAACCTTCTTTTGAAGCATTTAGAGTTAGTGACCAATTGATCTGAGCCACTTACTGGTGACAGTAAATCTCAGTTCATTTCTTCCAGTTGCTCAACTCCTGTCCTTTTTCTGAGACCAACCATCACTCCTGAAGGATGTGAAAGAAAGAGAGTAGCTAATCTAACACATGAACCAAACTAAAAATGAAACACAGAATAAAGCGGGAGAGGGACCATACAGTAGATAAAATTTCTATTCCAACTCTATGCATGTGATTCCTCTTCCTGTATGAGTATAAATTCTAGGGATTGCACCATCATACAGCAGCCTTGTTTACTCATACAGGGGAGGACACACTTGGCTCTAAGGCTTCTCAACAATTATACTGTGCCTCCATCCTAAGATGACACACAGGAGACTAAGGAACATGGAAGATGAACCAGAAAAGCTAAATTTTTTGCCAGATGTGTGAATCTGGACAAATCATTGAACCTCTCTGTGCTTCAATTTCTTTATCTTTCAAATACGGATTATGGAAGCATCAAGTGCATAGGAGTTCATTAGAATACATGGAAGGGCTATATGAAGGCTTGGTTACTTATTCAGCACCATAGAAATGTTTGTTAAATAAAAATGAGCAAGTTGATATTTAACCCTTGTGTCAGGATGGGAGTCAGGCATGTTATCAGCTGATTCTGATGAGATTTGAGCACATTGTCAGCCTCAGATTGTTTTCATAACTTGGAAGCGGGCTTGCCTGTACATCCTTAGCATGTCTACTGGGAGTGTTAATGCCTGGGCTTAGGGGCATGGCCATCTGTGCAGGAGCAAGATGGGGTATATCTCGTCCAAAGTTGCAAATACACAACATCTCCCAAAAAGATTAGTAGAGATCTGGCTTCCACACACCTACACAGGCAGTCACAAACCTGCAGCAGCTGATCCAAGGCAATGGCAGCTTCTCTAGACTTGTGAACGTTTGCGGTATGTGCCTGTTTGGGGGAGAAAACCTGAACACAGGAGCAAGACACGGGAAGTATTTCCTTGTGGAATTTGGAGCAACTGTGGGCATGATCTGAGAGAATTGTATAGTTTCCCCCGCCTAATGGTCATTCTTGCCTCAACTCATCAAGATGGCATCAAACAGTCTCCTTTATTTGGGAAGCTTTCCCAGAGTGCATGCCTTCTGACTTTGAAGAACACGAAAATAGGGTTTGACTGGCCTACATATGCAAGTGTAAAAGAATCTGCTTTTCTTCAATAGTATCGGAACATTACTTGAAACTGCCTCAAGAGCCAGCCTCGATAGAGAGATATGCAGGAGAGAGTAGAGTAAGTTTGGGGGGTAATGTGTATTCAGTATTTTCTGTGGGCTGGCCTCTTCTAAGCACTTTCCATACATAGATATATTAAAACTGTGTGGCAGTTTTGCAAATTAAAACACAAAGGGGGGTTCTGATAAATCCCAGGAGTTTAGTACTTTGTAAGTGGATTCTATGGTTTTATTGTATTTTTATAAATATTAATTCTTTATTTGCATGTTTCTGCATGGCGTTCATTCCACTGTTATAAATCCAAACGAGTAAAGTGAAAAAAGACGCCACCTGATCATTCTGAATTGCTCTAGCACCACCACCACAGTATATGACTTGGTTGTGTGAGGACAGCTATGAAGAAACCTAAAAATCCAGTGATACCTATGAGATCTTTTCCCAACATATTAAAGTTTGTTTGTTTTTCAAAGCAAGAAACTTGGCATGGAAGCACATGTTCTTGGGATGCTGAGGCAAGAGCATCAACTTGAGTCTGAGATGGGAATGGGTTACAAATTGAAACCCTGGTACACTGAAACCCTGGTTTTTAAAAACACAACACAAAAGGAGACCAAGGCATGAGCGCAGTTGGCAAAGCACCACACAAGTGTGAGGTCTGGGCATGACGACCCACATTTTCCAGCTACACGCCCATGACCAGGAATTTATGAAGCATTCTAACTTCTCTTCTGTGAAAATAAGCTAACTTTCTCCTGCAGTTTGGAGGGTGCCTCCCATCCGAGGGGAAGGAAAACCTTCCAACTAGCTTTCTTTGGATATTTCATTTGTCATCTCTATGTGTGTCCGAGATGGCAAGCCAGACTCATTAGTCATTTCTCAGTCTAAGATCTGTTCATGACAGATTTTATGACACTCCCCTCACATAATTATTGATTTTCCTCAAGCTTATGCAGAAAGAACCACCCAGCCTCCAATTGTCTCTCAAAATGGGGCATGGAAAGTTCACAGATTTTGTAAATTAAAATCAATATTTTCAATCTCTCCTAAAGGTAATTTTCCTAATTTAGTGGACTTTCCCCTAACATTTATTTTCTCTTTTAATTATAAAATGGCAAGTTATTGATTTTCCTATAGAACCTTCTGGTGCCCCCCAGTGCATTTTTATTGCTGATGTTGGATGGGGGTGGGGAAGAAGGGCACACTTCTTAATGAAGACCTTTAATTACTAGCCGAACAGTATTAATTTGCTTTGATAGATTATGACATTTGCATGCACACACACATCCTGGGAAGCATTTAGAATGCTGTTTTAAAAGGTTTTTCATTTTAGAGGGTATTTTTTTGTGTGTGTAGTTTCTCCTCCAGTCATACTATGAACTATTTTAAATTCTTTTTGAATACAAGTGTGGTAAAGCAAATATTCATAAATCTGCATATTCTAGGAACAGATATAAATCTTCTCCAAAGACAGGTGGGTGTTTTCATATAAAGCTAAGCCGTATCGATTATTTCCCCAAGTCTAATTATCTTCAGACCCTATGAGGTTTATTCTCAAGACAAATGATTGATAAGTCAGTTAAGGCACAGATAGGTCAGAAAGATTTTGACCAATATGTATGGCCCCAACATCTTGGTGTTTAAGTAAAATTTGGGGTGATAATAGAAATAGGATATATGTGGGTGTCTGCTCTCATTAGTATGCCTCGAGTTACTGGGTGCAATTAGAAAAAAACATGTCCAGGAATTGGAATAAAGAAGGCACATTTAAAAATTCTTAACACACCCCTGTTCATAAAGAGACATTTTTTGCCATTTCTAATAAGACATTTGGAGATGCAGGAGGTAACTCAACTGGGAAAGTGTTTGGTGTGCAAACCTGAGACCCTGAGTGCAATTCCCAGAACCAGAGTCAAAATGTGAGGGATTCCTGCACACGCCTATAATCACTGCTTGGTGAAGAAGACAAAGAGGGATTCCTGGACCTTCCAGCCAGTCAGTCTAGCCTACTTCTCAAGCCACATTCCCCAGTCTCAAAATAAAACAAGGTAGAGAGTTCCTGAGGAACAACTCTTGAGGCTCTACTATTACCTCTACATGTACATCACAAACATAAATTAATGTGTATACACATGTGCACCTGCATACATGCACGTGCAATAAACCCTCACCACTTTTAAATGAAAATGTAGTGGTTTTTGGAGATGATATCTATCCAATAAAACTGTTGATTCAATACACCTTTAATCTTCATAATAAGTGAAGCAAAATAAATTTTTTAAAAAAAAAAAGATTATTCAAAGCTGTCGTAGTGGTACTGACAAATGGCAGTGTTCTGATCCTCAGTTGCAGGTAAGATCCACAGCACAGGGTTTCCCTACACTGTATATTATACCAGCCAACTCATTTCAGAGATTAAATATTCCATCAGTGGGGCTAGAAGATGGCAAAGCTTAACAAGATTCTGAAGATGTAGCACTTGAACACACATAACTCACTCCCATGGTTCAGGAGCACCCAGCCTGCAAAGGAAAATTGCAATTTAGTTACATCACTCCAGGAGCCACAATCAATATAGAAGGGAAAGGAACCTCTAGTGAGATGTGGATTAAAGATAGGGTTGTGTCTCAAAGATGAGGAAGGTTACCAATGCTCATGAGTGTGTATGTGCACACACGCACACACACACACACACACACACACACACAGGGTGGAGAGAGAGAGAGAGAGAGAGAGAGAGAGAGAGAGAGAGAGAGAGAGAGAAGGAGGGAAGGAAGGGAGGGAGGGAGGGAGGGAGGGAGGGAGGGAGGGAGGGAGGAGAGACAGAGGGTGGCAAGTGGAGGACTTGGAGATGATGGAGGAGGAAAAGTGGTCCTAGTAACAATTATTCTCCTTAGCAGTATTTGAGAAGGGAGGAAGAGGACTTGCTTGATACACTTAAAAATAAAACATATTTCTGTTTTGTTTTGAGAGGGATAATAAAAAGTTATTAGAAGAAAGGCATGCTGGGACAAAGTCCCATGTGAAAATTGATTAGGTCTTCTGGTAAGCTGATCCTGAGGTCACAGGTAGGATCAGGTACAATAACAAGGGCAAGAGAACTTCTCAGGCTTTAAAGTAAGATAGAAATCTAAGGGATTAGTGCAATCGCCGGAGTCGCCTCCATTGCCTATGTCCACATCAGGGAGACTGGCCCTGGACCACTTCGCACGAGAACAGGTGATATAGGATAGTGGATTGAGATCTCAATGTGAAGTTTAAAAACAAAGGGTTGGGATATAGCACTCTGTGATTGCTTGTCTCAAAAGGGCAGCTGTATTTGACCTCGGATTATCTGTACAAATGTGTGGGTTTTCTATGAGCATTTGGGCACTGTGAACTATGATTCATCTCAGAACTGTGTCAGAGGAAGGCAGTGTAAACCTCCTTTCCCATCCGTCTTCCCACTTGCCCTTTATAGAGTCCAGTACATTTGATAGGATGGCCTTTTGCCTACTTTTCCCTGAGTCTCTCTCTCTCCAGTTTTCTCCTATATTTTGAACATGTTAACATCTGCAAAATGCAAGACTGTTCAAAAGCCATGGTTTGATGGTTAGTTAATATTGTCTACTTGCCTAAGATCCAAGCCTCAGGGCATGCCTGGGAGGGAGTGTAGATTGGGTGTGATAGAGTCATTTCGATGAAAAGAAGATAGTTCACTTTCCTTCCATGGGTTGAGGTCCTGTACTGGGTAAAAGGGAGAAAGCTGACAGCATGAGTATTCATTGCTTCTTGCTGCCTGACTGTGGACACAATGTGACCAGCTCTGGCCATTAAGCCTTCTCCATGTTGGTGGGCTCTACCCTTGAACTGTGAACCAGAATAAACCGTGTATTTTAGGTAGCTTTTGTCAGCATATTCATCACAGGCCCAAGAAAAAAAGCTGGCACATAGAGTAGCTATAATCCCAGGCACACATTTTATTTGAAGACTGAGCTCAGGGTACACATGTGGGAGAATCCCCGGGCATCAGTCATGCAATTTAGCATATGACTCTGGCACCTTGGAATATGGTGATATATGTTTGCATGTCCCCACTGCCACTCAAAGCCCTCCAAGCAGTAAATATTCAGACATCCCTCTTAGCATGAATGTCTTGACATCCCCACCCAGAGGAATAGGCTGGACTTAGATGCTGAGTTTTGTCCTGAAAGAGACTGTTCTCGTCAAACAGTGACCTTTGGCTCTGGGATGCTGTGTATAACTTACACATCTGCTAAATTCAAATGCAGTGCACTTCAGTGAGCTGGAACGGGGGCATCCAGATTTCAGTCCCCAAGCACAGGATTCTCAGCCTGAAAATGTTCCACTTCAGAGACCTTATCTTGTACATCTGTTTACCTTTGCCTCCTCATTGGGATGAGATTCACTTTGCTTCATGCCCTCTTCTTGCCACATCTGTCTTATCAGATTTCACTCCATCCCGGCCCACATTTGGCCTTAATTTCTATCCTCGTCCTTCCCTAGCCCACAGGGAACACGGCTCGTCTCTGATGGAGCCTGTGGGGGTTTTTGATCTTCAGATAGGATCAGGACTTGCTGAGCTAGTTAAAATAAATGCATTTCTTAAATAAATTTGTTCTTTTTCTGTTGCATGGGAAGTCTGTCAAGGCTTGCTCCTCCAGAGGCAGTGGGAGGCGGGGCATTTCTCATATAAGAACTGCATATAGGTCACACAGAGAGGGTGATTCGTGAAGGTTTTTATTAGGACTACACTGTTGTAGTGGTTAGGCTTGGCATGAGCACACAGAGCTCCACTGATGTACCTTGGCTGTACTAGGCTCATCATGGAATGACTAAAGTAAGACCACTGCAAATAAAAACTGTCACTTGCTTCTGTTCTCAATTCATCCTGCTCATGTATGTGTAGTATGTGTAATAAAATTTGTATGTGTCCGTGTGTGTCCGTGTGTGTGTGTCCGTGTGTGTCCGTGTGTGTGTGTGTGTGTGTGTGTTGGGGGGTTGAATGTGTAGTTGGTTAGCTACCATGTCCAAGCTTTGCAATGGCTCTAGGGATTTAAATTCAAGTCTTCATGCTCATGCAACAAAGCCTTGTTCTTTGAGCCATCTCCCTATCCCAGCTTATTGTCCTTTGAGCCATCCCCCATCCCTACTCAGTCTTTAGTAAAATGTTGTAGAACAAAGGTGGTATCCTGTACATCTTAACCAAGGTAACAGTGCAGAGCCATGCCTTCCTTCAAATACCAAAGGATGCCACACAGCACACTCAGTGTACAAAAAGAATACTGCACACTCAAGCATATGCCCATACACAACAGCAACAACCTGGAGCTTACACACATGTGCATATGTACAGTCATACACACTGCCAACAACAGCAATCATTGCATATGCATTAGTAACCAAGAAGGTGATGTAAATCGGGTCATTAAAGATACATAGTCCATCATCTAACAGGAAAAGTGGGAAAAGTTGATGGCAGTGGCAGGAAGGTTGGTAGTCTCAGGACATCCCTCAACCTTCAACTTTAGAATCTATTAAGAAATTCTAAACGAATAAAGAAGATGTAGGGACCTGGTCTTTATCTGTTACCACACATGGGAATTTCTGGGCAAAGTGAAGTTCTTTCCAAAGGCTGAGATGTATTGATCTGCTGAGATCAGAGGATGCCTTCAACAGAAATGTTGCTGAAAATACCACAGGAAGGAATATGCATTCTGGAATATGTCTTCTGAGGGGATGGCTGTCACTGGATGCAAAGATAAAAAACAAAGGAGCAAGAACTCTGCTGTTCCTTTGCATCTAACCTGTACCCAGAGGTATCTGATGAGGAAGGGTGGGGTAGGCAGAAGACACATACAAATGGCAGGAGGAAGCTGGGAGAGAGAGGAAGACGATGAATAGCAGAGGTGAAAGAGATGAAAGGGAGTAAGAGTCTACCCACTTTAGTGAAAAATTACATATTGACGGCTAAGACATTCATTGTATGCCAGTTTTCAACATTAAAAAATTAAAAAGAACAAAATAAACAATTTAACAATATACTGTATATACATGTAAAATTGTAAGATAATAAATTAAGAGTTTACTTTTCTAAAAACATAAATATCAAGATACCATTAGTTATTAGATATCATTATTTATAAGGTTGGGGAGAAGGCTCAGTCTGAAAATTGTGTGGTTTACAAGCACAAAGGACCCAAGTTTGAATCTTCAAACCCATGCTAAAATGATCTGAGTTCAGTCCATAGAACCTACTTTTATAAAAGTGGCCATATCAGTGGACTCTTATGTACCCAGTGCTGGGGAGGCAGAAATCAATTCCTTGGCTGAGCCTTCAGGGGAAATTCCCGGCCATTGAGAGTCGCCGTCTTAAAAAGAAAATTTGGAAAGACACTCAAGCTGTTCCCTGTTATCTGCACTCTCATGAGTATACACACACACACCTACACACACACACACACCTACACACACACACACACACACCACCTACCACTTGATGATTTAATCAAGGAAGTGGTCACAGAATGGATCAGAATCAATTTCCTTCCATTTAAACCTCTTCCTAGGCAAGAGAATTACCAGGTACCTCAAACAGGAAGCAATGAGTGTCTTTAGAACTAGTTACATTACATGGCCCTTTGATTATAGACTATCCAGTGATATATAGTACTATTATTGCTTCTCACACTTAGCGTTCTTTTTTTTAAAACGTTATGGCTATCCACATTTGTCCAATTAATTAAGTTGTTGTGTGAGTAGATTCAACTTGGCCACATAGTCTACTATCATACGCTTTATGCTAATTATGTGTTCTGCAAATTTAAACTATGCCATTGCCTTTTAATTTTTTAAAAATATCTTTAAAATTATGGGGACATGGGGATGGTCCATGCAGCCCAGTGTAGTGAAACTCAGAGGCCAAGGGTATCAGAACCCCTAGAGCTGATGGTACAGTTTGTTGTGAGCTGCCTGGTAGTAGCCGGGTGCTAGGAACCTCGGGTCCTCTGAGAGAGCAATGTGAGCTGTTAAGTACGTACTGGGCCATCTCTCTAGCTCCCCAGCCTGCATGAGTTTTGAAAATGTCTTGCTATTGAAGAACCAGCTCACACAAGGCACCATCCCACTCTGGTGAGCCACGACGCTAGGACGTAATATATTTCTAGAACTTCCTCGGAGCTGTTATCACCCATTACAGTCAAAATATTGGTTTATGAAAGATTAATAAGGCCAGTGGAAAACAGAATTCAGGATCTACATTAGCTATTTACACCAAAAGAAAACAGCCAGGATTAATTATGCCACATACAACATTCTAATGGAGTTTTCATTAACTGTATACCATTATGGAAACTAAGCAAGGATTATTCAAAGAATAATGCCAGAGGCTGTTATTGTTTGAGAGATTAAATTAGTTAATGGTTTACATATTCAAATCTGATGCAAAGGTTAATCGATGTACAGTCATCATCATATTAAACCCTTTATCATTCTAAGACACAAACACCCCAATATTAGTGATGTTTTCCTTAGAAATAAGGAAACATCTATTTGGGTCTTTCAGTTGCTTCTTTGATGCACATGTGAAATGAAAAAACTTGGAACCCAGTTCTGCGTAATTTTGAGAATAATTTTCACTGCCTGAAATATATTTGCTTTTAGTGCATACCTAAGTTCTCTCTCTCTCTCTCTCTCTCTCTCTCTCTCTCTCTCTCTCTCTCTCTCTCGTGTGTGTTTCTGGGAAGCATATTTAAGCACCTGTATGTCATTACTTTCTGAGAAATACAGAGGTGAAATTTATTTTTTCTTAAGAAGGCAACTCAAGATGTTGCTCTCTTCTGTTCCCAAAACTAGCTGCAGCATCCTAAAATGGAGTTCTGTGATAGCATGTAGACCATAAAGAGGAGGAGCAGGGAGCCTCTTCAGGCAGCTTTTGAGATTCTTCACTGTTCTAGGGCCTAGCCATATTCCCAAGGATATAACGCGGCAGGGAAAACTAGAAAGAAAGAGAGGTAGAGGCCACTTCTGAATTCACTGGATAGACTTCACAATGAGTTGGTTTCTACTATAAGTAGAAGTCAAAAATAAATACAGTTTGGTAGGTTAGAGACCACATGTCATGTAGATGCTAGGCCTGTCTTTGAGCCTTTACCCAGAGTAGTCCCTGCCCAGTAGGAATGTGGAATGACACACTGGGCCCTCACTTTCTGTTCCTTACCCACACTCCACTATCACAGACAACCAATACATTTAAAGGTTAGCAATGAATCCCCAATTTTAAAGTATATTTGGCATAGGGATAATCCTGGCTGCCCCCTTTTCTTAAAGGAACAAACTAGTTCTGACAGTGTCATAGTTTGAGACTCTTAATATTTATTACAATTAGTATTATTGTGACCACTCAGTTAGCAACTATTTGCCCAGCTATTTTATAAAGTTGGCCTAACCAAATATTACTTAATCAACCTGATATTTTAATCCCACCCCCCATTTTTTACAGATGTAGGAAATGAGGTCTAGAAATAATTTATTACTTTCCCAAAGTCAAATAGCCTATAGTCATTCGGACTAGAAAGCAAGACCGAGTGGAAGAGTTTTGAAACCCATTTTGTTGCTGCTCCTATTACTGTTTAGTTGGTTATTTGTTTGTTTGTTTGACTTACACTATCAAACCTCAAAAGTCCATTATTATTCTTCTGTCTGTGTCTCCTCCCTTTGTCTTCAATCTTTCAAGTGAGGTTTTCTTATCCATTCTGTCCAGAGGTATCTTCTGCTGAATGTCAAGGCCTAGTACAGATTCTTAAATGTGACCAGGGGACTCCCTGGGATCTACTGAGTGGGAATCAAGTCTTGTAGCCAAAACATATCTAAAGGTAATTTCAGTGACATAGGAACAGTGGCTACTGGCCATCTCCAGGTCAGGAAGTGTGTTGGATTACCCCAAATCAAGTGTGTCACTATGGAGAGGCAGGAACATGGAAAAAAAGGAGTCTGAATGTCAGAATTATATAAAGCTGGTAGAATCAATTTCTTTTCTGGAATTTTCCCTTCTTGGGTCTTTATCTCTCTTGGCAAAAGGGGCACAGTGCAGGTAGAACATACTTGGTTATAGGGCTTGAAGACCAGTAGCCCAGGATGTGCTCATTCTCTGATTTGGGCTTCTCCAGAGTCCCTGAACTCACTCCCCATACCAGTACCTTCAGCTGTTGGCTGTTCTTGTGAGCAAAGAACCTGAAGTCATATCCCAGACCAGCTCGACTAAAGCTTGCATGGAAAACAGTCATAGGACCATGGAGCACAGCAAATTGTGAAATGCATGGCCCTGGATCCCTCCTGCCTGTATGGGGCCCTTGTATCCATGAAGTATCACATTAGGAAATAAAACTGAATGCCATGGTTTTGCCTGCAACTTAGTTGCTGGACTTCCTCATGGACTCTGAAATTGTTTCTACCCCACTACCATCCCCTTACGGTTTGGATACTGAGTCAAAAGATGAGAAGGGCATTTTACCTTCACATATTTTAAAAATCATATTATCAGAGGATGGACAGACAGCTCAATTGGCTCAATAAGGCTTTTCCCAGGAAAGCATGAGGACCTGAGTTCAGTCCCACATCAAAAGCAACTTTAGCCAGGTTTGGTAGCTCTGTGATATTCAAATGCTGGAGGAGTAGAAACAAGCAGATCAGTATCAACCAATCAACCTAGCTTAGTCAGTGAACCACAAGTCAGTGAGAGACCTGTCCTAAAAAACAACACCCAATTGTCTTCTGGTGTTCACATACATGTAAAGTATATATATACACACAGACACACACACACACAGAGACATACACACACACCACCACCACCAACAACAACAACAACAGCAACAGCAAAAACATACCCTTAGATTATTAACAAAAACAAAATTAAATTTTGGTCAGTATTGATAAAATAATGTCTTTTGAAATATTTAGTGTCAGTTTCCGGAGTAAGGGCTAGGTTTATCTGGACAAGGTTGCTGTTGATATGACTCCAAATAGTGGGAGCATATTTTAAAAGTGTCTTTTCAATGTTTTCTGAAGAGAGGTGGATAGTATATATTTCAAACTCTGCAGGCCTCTGGCTTCTCCTGCCAACTCTCCTCTTCTTGTTATAGCACAAAGTAGCTGCACACTGTACATACAGGAGTACATATGGCTGTGGGTCAATAAAACTTCATTAATACACATTAAAACATGTTTAAGACCAGTTTTCTGGTCAACAATGATATTCTGTTAATTTCTTTTTAATTGTGTAAAGCTGAGGCTTAGCTTGAAGGACATAATAAATGGCGGTGGCCAGATACGCCTAAAGACTATGTAGTTTGTTGACACTTGATTTTAAAGAATGTTATTTAAAACTCAAGTGGAGGAATCTGGTTGTAATCATTTGCATTTAGCTTCACAAATCAATGTCACTCTCAGTACGATCTGAAATTTCTCTGTGTTTCAGTATTGTTATCTGTGTAATGGGTATAATATTTAAATATAGTGCCATTTTGTGCTTGAGACAGCATTTTACTATATATCCCATGCCTGCCTAGAATTCCTGATACTCCTACCTTAGCCTCCCAAGTGTTGAGATTATAGGTATATGCCACCATGCCTAGCTAGTAGTTTCTATATCATAATTTGTAAAGGGTAGATGGTAGATCATGGAGCTTCTTGGGTGTTTGCTCAAAAGTTTCTGGGTGCTGGGAAAATAGCTAAATTAGTAATGAGCTCTCCAGGCAAATATAAGTTCTATTTACCATAACAGTGTGTTGGGATAATAGCAGCACTGGGAAGGCAAAGACAGAGACATTCATGGGTTTGTGTGGCATCCAGCCTACCCTTCTTGGTGAGCTCCAGGCTAGTAAGACACCCTTTCTGGAAAATAAAGTATGTGAAGCCATTGAGAAAGATGCCCAATATTGACCTGTGGCCTAGCCACTTGTTCACATGGGTACAGTATGCATGTACACACACACACACACATACAAAACACACACACACACATACACACACACACATTCATACACACATATACACACACATTCATACATACACATTCATACACACACATTCATACACACGCAAATACACACACATACACACACACATACACACATTCACACATACACATACACACACATTCATACACACACATACACACACATTCATACACACACACACACATACACACACAAATACACATACATACATACACACACACAAACACACACATACACACACACAGCTTCTGGAACTACTTTTGTTGATTTAATCTCACACTGAGCCAAATATTTTCTCTTAAAACCACAGGTAGCCTAAAATTTGGGGACAGATAAACAAAAGAGTCACTTACAATTTTATTCAACTAATCAAGGAGAAAATTATAAACCGATTCTTGGAATTTTTCTTGGAACTTCTATGCAAAGTCTAAAATTGTGACAAATATTAAGAAATGAAAAGAAAGATAAAAATGATGCATTTCTTTATGAATAGTATGAAAATCAAAAGTTAGAAAAAATAAACTAGGCTGAAGGATTATTTACAGAATGGATTTGCTTTAGGGCCCCTTTAACTATGGAAATCTCCCAGTACAATTGAAACACATTTTGATTTGTAACAATTATATATATATTCACATTTCCCAGTGATGTTTATGTTCAGATAAATGGGAATTTCCCGGTACTGGAAGCTCTAGTGAAGCCCTTCAGAGTAGCTAGCCTTTCAAGTTGTTATAAGAACATTAGATAATAACTGTGGTAGTGTTAGCTTAATGCTCTTCTGGTATTCAAAAATGTGCGACTTTAGAAACATCCACAGCCCTTTGTGGCTTTTGGATTCATATATCAATCAGAAACAATATACTCTCTTACACACTGAATGGCAATAACTCGGTGCTTTGAGCCTAGCAGACAGTCAAGGTTGGTAAGATGCTACCTGCGAAGACTGGCAGGGCGTCTCATTTGGCCCTTAAGACAGGGTCTGTGAAGGGAATGCTGTGTGCACTAGTTGTTTGTACTTAAGAAGGCATCAAAGACAGGGTAACTGCCAACAGAAATAGATACTTTCAAAATTCTGAAGGCTAACAGCAAAAGAGTAAGGCATTGATGGGTTAGAGTCTTTTGAGGATATCTTTCTTAGCTTCTGAAGATGGCTGACATGTTTGTACATGTTTGTACATCTGGTCTTCTCTCTGTACAAGACTGCATTCTAATTACCTTTTAAAAAAACTTCACTCTTATTCTATTAGGGTCCACCCATGTGGCCTCATTTAACCCAATTATAATATTTGAAGATCATCCCTTGGAATACCAGGCTCTGAGCTCTTTGGACTTAAGACTGGACTACATGGGTTTTGTGGCATGCAATCCCTTCCATAACAGGGAGTAGGCCCACACACCTCTCCTCAGGGAAGGAAAACTTACAGGGCCCTCCCAAGAATCATGTAGTCCACAAATGCATAACAGCCTACCTCACAGTTCACAGAGCAACTGAGACTAGGAGAGTCTACTCTTTCCCAGGTTACAGAGCAAAGACAACCATCTGCCGTGTGATTGATGAGAAGGAAAAACATAATCCTGTATTTTTTTTTCACGGCAGTGCTTTCTTGCACTCATGACGCTTAGAGGTCAGTCCCCAGCACTACAGAAACTGGGTACAGTAGCCTGTAACTCATATTTGAGTGGTAGAGGCAGGAAAATCAGGAGTTCAAAGTCATTCTTGGCTACAAAGTTGGAGGATAGCCTAGACTACATGCAACTGTTTCTCAACAAACAAAAAACCAGGCTGTTGGTGGGAGTATTTAGCACAGATCTATTATGGTGAACTTTATCCTACGTATGTCCTTGCTGTGTTTGCTCTTTTTTGGATGTGTACAATTCTGAACCTTGCCATGAGGTCTGGGAGGGTGCTCAGTTGCCCTCTTGCTCTATTAATATTAAATGTACATAATGGATTACAAAGCTTCAAATTATTGTCCTGGAGGTATGGGGAGCTCACCAAGGAGAGCATTTCACAAAGTGTGGCCCTTGGTCCTTCCAGGACAAGGTATTTCTAAGACATTCAGGTCTTCACCAGCCCTTCTGAGTCAGAAGCCCTGAAGGGCCCAGGTTATTGGCATGTAATAAGTTCTAATGATGTGGGTGACTGCAAGAAGCTGCAGGGTGTGGCCACCCTTTCCAAATTCTAGAGACATTTACAAAGAAGTTGGCAGGTTTCTGTTTCAGCAGGGGGCTCATTTCTCCTGTGCCCATAGCTGGGTCATTTACTTGGGTTTTTTTTTTTTTTTTTTTTTTTTTACCTACTTTCATGCTAATTTTTAAAGCTTTTAAAAATCACCCAACAATAGAAGCAAGAGACAAACATTTACATAGATAAAGTGAATAATTATTGGATCCCTAATAATCTGCTCTTCTTCATTAAGTCTTCTGGGTTTTCTTTTGCCTTTAAAAAAAAAAAATCTAAAGAACCAACACTACTGACATTCTTAACTGGGTGTGAGCAAAGCCAGGTAAACATTCCCCATTCCCCTTGTAAGTGATGAATATAGAAGTCTTTCTGTGGCTGGGGAGATGGCTCCATGGGGAAAGTACTTACCTTGTAAGGCCTCAGTTCAATCCTCAAACGTCAAGGTTTTTGTTTGCTTGCTTGGTATTTCGTTTGTTTGTTTTTAAACAAGGCAAGCATAGTGGCATGTGTTTATAATCTCAGTGATGTTGCACTGGAGACGGAAAGATCTCTACAGTGACTCTCTAGCCAGCCAGCCTAGGCTACAGGGTACGCTCCAGGCCAGTGAGAGAACTTGTCTCATTGTTTTCTAAAAACGTGGTGGATGGCGCCCAAGAAACAACTTCAACTTTTCATGTTTTTTCCTCTGGCCTCCACACACTTCTGCACACATGTGAACATACATGCATACACATATATTGTCCACTTTTTATTTTGTTTTTCTAAAATGTGTTTTAATGTTGTTTTCTCCTTACCCTAGCCCCTCCAAATGCTCCCCTTGTCCCTATCCAGTGAAAATAACACTGTTTCTTGTATTAATGACTCCTGAGCTTTCTCAGTCTTGCCTGTGGCAGATGGCAGAAAGACAACACCATTCTTGCCAGTTGTAAGTATATAATGAAAATTATCCTGAAGTAGATTATTATTTTTCTGAATACCAGTGAATCATATAACTGATAACACAGGCCCAGGTTGAAACGTGCTTAGAACTATTTATTTTTTATGTGTATATGTTTATTTGTTTGTTTGTTTGCTTTTTCTTGTGTTTGTCTTTGTCCCTGATCATGTGCATTTAAAAAAAAAAATAGTATGCTGGGTGTTTTCAGAAAACACAAGGATTTCCACAAATAGCCTCCAGAGCCAGCATGCCACTCTGTACATGGTCGACACTTTAAAACCCCAGCAGACTGAACACTGATCTTTACAGCTCTATCATTCCCCAGATGAACCAAGGAAGAGAGCAGGCTGAGATCAGGCAATGAGCTCACTCAGCCCTTGGCCCTTCTCCCTCACACTCTGCTAGAGTCAGATACATCACAAAGCCTACTGGCAGGAGAAAACCCACGAGGAGCCCAGCAGAGAGCTCTGCTCTTCATTGACTTGACCAGCATGGTAGAAGTTTGTGGATGCATTTAAGACAATATGTGATACACAAACCTTTTATAATGGGTGCACCACTGTTCAAGTTGGTCTTACAGAACCCCGGGTATCTTTTGATTTTATATATTTAAACAGAACAAAACTAATCTTTCTAATATATTAGTCTTCGGGTGATGAAATGAATTGGCCACTTCTAGTGGCCAAGGCATGGAATGTCCCTTTCCTGTGTGTTTATGTGTGTGATTATACTTGTGCACATTTGGAGGGAGCATCAACCTTGGGTGTCAGTCCTAAGTTGCTATCTATGTTGTTTGAGAGAACCTCTCTCACTAGCCTGAAGTTCTCTAATTCAGCTAGGCTGTTAGCCAGTGAGTCCCAGGGATCAATCTGCTTATCTCTTAAGTCTCCGCCCCTTCCTCCCACTGAGATTACAAGTGCTTGCAATCCCACTCTGGGCTTTACATGAATTATGGGGACTGAACTAAAAACCCCACAAATGTGTGAACATGTCATTTAGGATTTAGCATCCTAGCATTTCTTTTTGTGGTTGTTGTTCTTTGTTTTGTTGTTGTTTGTTTGTTTATTTTGCTTTGCTTGTTTGTTGTTCTTTTCTTTCTCTTTGGATTTTAGTCATCCAGAGCAAGGCCTAGTTATTCACAGGATGATGGCAAGGGGTTTGCTCCTTTGACTCTAAGTGGACATTATTAAACACCCTTCATTTCTTCTTTCCCATCCTTCTCTAATTTTATTGCTCAGAAGTGTCACCTGCTACTTGTTCAGAAGCCAGAGTCTCTGTCTTCAGCTGCTTCTCTGCTTTTGGTCTAGGTTCCTGGATCCAGAGGAATGGAAAGAGGTGTAGTCTTAATTATAAACCCTTTTCAGTTAGAAAGAGCCAAAGGAAAGGTGCTCATTCAATTAGAAGCAGATAAAGGAAGACATGTATGGCGTGTACTTCCAGGTGTTTGGAAGACCTCAGAGCTCTGTCTTAAAGAGGCTCATTTATGCGTGGTGGTAGGGGCAATGGTTTCTGGGAGGGCTGCCTCTGCAGAGACTATGAAGTTGCATCATTTTGTCTGCTTGTTTGAATCTAGGTTGTTTATTTAATAATTAACAGCAAGGTTAAACATTTTGGCACTACCCTTCCTGTCTGGGAAAAGGCATCTGTCCCTTCCAGGCTGAATTGTCAGAGTCAGGAATGATGACCATCTCTCCCACACTTCATGCCAGGGGAAATGTCCAGATGAACAAGAGTTTGATGCCACTTCAGACATCCCACTGGCTTCCCTTTGCCCAGATAGAGACTTTAAAATCATACCTGTGACAGCATCTTCCAAAAGCTGGGGATGCAGAAGCTTTTGGTCTTCTGGACAAGGTTGATGAGCTTTGGAACAGGGCTTGATCATCCTCAGAAAGAGGGCTGTCTTGTTTGCAGATAAGCTATAGTTTTCAGTGGTCTGGGACATGGCAACCAGGGTTGCTGTCCAGCTGACCATATGACTTAGCCTTAAAAGAATCCAGGAAAGGGGCTGGTGATGTGTTCCATTGATAACAGCACTTGCTCTGCAAGAATAATGGCTGGATGAATTCCGCAGCACCCAGGTTAAAAGCTGAACCTGCCCATATCCCCAGACTTAGACCTAGGGGCAGTGGATCCAAAGAGCTCACTGGCCAGCCACCTTGCCTAGACAAAAGGGGCACATTCCAGGTCAGCAAGAGGCCTTGGCTCAAAGCAGTAAGGTGGACAACCTTAGACAAAGACCCCTATATCCTTTCCTGCCCTAGAGAAATCTGACTTAGTGATAGGCTTAGTAGCAAGTACCCATGTGCTCACAGACATTTACCATTCTCTCTCTCTCTCTCTCTCTCTCTCTCTCTCTCTCTCTCTCTCTCTCTCTCTCTCTCTCAATAAACCTGGGAAAGAGATGAAATAGACAAGCACCTTAGAGATAACTGGTGAATATATTTAAGCTTTAAGCAAATGAATTCCCAGCCATAAACATCAGGCAGTAGAAGTCACCTCTCAGGGAGTTTGGTTGGAAGAGCACTATTTTTGGCAAAGAAAATAAAAATAGATCCTTAAAAAAAAAGGTATTTTAATTCAACTCCACTAATTAGTCTCTGCCCAGGGTCAGGTGTCTCACTAGGTGCTGTGGGTAAAATGTTAAGTATGATTTGGCCTGCCTTAGGGGTTTCTGCAGGGAAAACCCATATGTAAATAGGGAAAAGGATCTGCCAGGGAATTAAAATGGGTATGATAAGATCGTGAAGAGGGAGTAATTAATTCACTCCGGATGAGTGGGACTGGAAGAGGTCACTTTTAAACTATGCAGAAGAGATATGGGAAAAGGCAACTTCTACAAGGGCTGCACCATATGCGATTACTAATAATCAATTCTGTCAGAGGTAGAAAGGCCAATTCTATCTGATTTAACTCAACCCTGAGGGCAAGGAGGACATAGAGTTCTTACCTACCTACCAACTCACATCAAGTGGCAACAGTTGCCAGTAGTCATGTTGAGGGCGACTCTGCACATTCCAGGACACTGCAGACTAATAGGTGATATTAAAACTGATTAGTGGTGTGTGCCCTGGCTGGAGAGTCAGTAGGACTGTAATTCACCCCTCTTGTCATCCTTCACTTATAAAGAGATTTTAGTCCAAGGAACATATGTGTAAGTGTAGGTTATGCCCACCCTGTGCAAGTGATGCTCTTTCAAAGATTTCCTGTGGTCTTTGCTAGGGGTTGGGAGAAGACAGAATTCAAGGGACTCTTTGAGAAGTTATGCTGTGTTGGGAAGGGCTTCCAACGATTTTCTAAACAGTCTTTATAGGGCCAGTTGTACCTTCTAAGCTACTTGACCTACTTTTTAAAACAAATCTGCAGTAAGCAGCCCTCTCCCTGAGATGCATGGGCACTGCCCTGTTCCTCTGTATTGTGGTGTTTTTATTGAATTCGAGGCTTTCTTTTAAACAAAGGTTGCAAAGTGGGAAAATAACTCACTATAAGTGCATTGCAAATTCAATTAGAGGATGCTTTTAGGTAAAATAAAGCCAAAGTCTTATAGACCAAGCATAGATTGTGTTTTACAAAAGGTCAAAATCATTGTGTTAAGATTGTTTTGTTCTGCTTCACTACCAAAGGAACATTCAAAGACAGGATTCTAGGCTGGCTTTTTAGAATCCACAGTCCAAGAAAAAGAAGAGGGCTTCATTAACCCTGCCAGGGTTCAGCTTTCTACACAGAATCTGTGTTGGGTCCCAGTAGAATTCTACACATTGCACTAAGTATATTGAAACTTGACCCAGGGGTTTTAACAACAGATCCTGAAATATCCTTTAGCTGTGATTTTGGCTAAAATTAGATGATTTTCCTATTTTGACATTCTGTCCCACCCTTCATCAGGAAACTTAAGATCTTGTTTTAAAGGTTGATTTTTTGATGGAGGATGCACAGGAGAGAGTGGTGGAGACTGTCTCAAAACTCACCCACCAGGGTCTTCATGTTGGAGATTCAGAGTCATAGCTTTCCCTGTGTCCTTTAGCAATCTACTTTCCTGTCTAAGATTTTAAGCAATGAACAAATTCAGATGGGATACCTGCCCATGGCAAGGTCATGCATCAATTCTTTTCAGAGGACTAGCTGCTAAAACAACTGCCTGTCCTGGTGGGTAGCTTATCGCCAATGACTAATTTTAGAACTCTTCCCTCCTCGATGGTGGGGATTTGCTCTTAATTCCCTTGCCAGTTACCTGTTGTAACCAAAAATGTTTATGGAGGGCCAATTAGACCATGGCATAGCTCTTTTATAATGACAGAGTGAAGTAGAAAGGAGAGAACCATCAATTCAGCAAAAGTTGATAAAGGGTCCAGCCAAGTTCTTAGTGCACTGATTACCAAGCCATGCCAATTGGTTTCAATCTTATGCCTGAGCTATTTTGATTACAAAGGAGAAAGAGAATACATGGCTCCTCTCTGGGTCCAAGCCTAAGACAAGTGTGATACTGTCAAGCAACTATTTCTTACATGACAGGAATAGCATTATTAAACATGGAGACTGGAAGAAGAGAAGGGTTTGAGATTTTAGTGAAATCTTTGTTTTGTGGGGACTGGAGAGATAGCTCAGCTTATAAAATACATGCCAAAGAAACATGAGGGCCTTACTTTAGATCCCTGGGACCCACATAAAAAGTTCAGTGGCCTGCCAGTCAGCCTACCTGAATTGGTGGTCTCAGGTTTTAAGAGAGACCTCATCTCAAATATAAGATGGAGATTAATAGAAGATACTCAGTGTTGATTGATGGTGTCTCACACACACACACACACACTCTCTCTCTCTCTCTCTCTCTCTCTCTCTCTCTCTCTCACACACACACACACACACACACACACACACACACATTTATTTTAACCTGGAAATAAGGAAATAAGTTTCAGACTCTAAAGAAGCATGGAGAAAAGGTGGACATGGGTTTGAGAGGGAATTGTTAAAGTCTCCCTGACGTACCATGTATCTTGTTAGAACCTGAAAGAGTTAGATGGTGGTGCACAGGCAGGCAGGACCATCAACTTTCTTATTTCTGAAGCCAATGACACTTGAGAGTTTGAACTACCTGCCTGTAGATCTTGATGTAATGTAGAACAGGATGATAGACTCTTTCTATAGGGTGGACTTGCTTCTGAGGTGTGCTCATGAGGTAGGCTTTATTTCATAGGAGATGACAGTCCTGCCACAGTACAAAAGACTTGGCCCAGTCAGGGAAATGAACAGAAAGCAGGGAGGTTTTACAGCATCCGTCACTGGTTTACTCCTTGGGCATCAAGCTCCTCTCATTCTTTGCAGTCCTTGAGTTTGAATTTAATAGCATTGGCAGAGGTAAATTACCTTTCAAAGAGTCCTCCTCGGGCCAGCCACCCTTGATGTGAGTGGGTAGTTCAAAGGTGGCACCAGAGAAGGAACTGTCTCAGGACTCCACCATTTCTCCCTGCTGTAAATTTCCATTTTTACAAGAAGCCAGCTGCCCTGTCCTTTAAATCAGGCAGGGGCAAGCCCTCACTGCCGTCCCTGGCTGCCTGCAGGTCAGTTAAATAGACACTGCAGTTGGAGGAACTCCTGGGATGCAGCCTGAAGCAAGTAGGCCAACAGTCATCTCCCACAGTGTGGGGCATGCATCCAGGAGGGGCCATAGGGAAGACACATCAAGCATTCCTTTCTGCCTTGCCCTTCTTCCACCTTTTCCCTAAGGAGCTCATCTGCAAAGATGAATGCTTAGGGCAGGGTAGGGGAAATGCCCTGAAACAAATCAACATCCCTAAAGATCCCATTTGTGGAGCAATGATTTAAATGGTAGCCCTTGCCATGGGCACCTTTTGGAGGTAGGTATGTTTATGCCCATTTCTGTTTCTCAAATAGGAATGGTGAGCTACAGAGAGGCCCCGTGACTTATAAAGATCACGTGAAAGTGGTATTTCAGTCCAATTTACTGTCTGGTCCTTATTGATATTTTTAAGTTTAACTTAGCATATATTAATTATACATAATAATGGCTACCATGATGACATTTTATGTATATATTTTTCATCAGTTCCTCCATTACCTACTCTTTTTTCCTCCCACTTATTCTAGTCTCCTTCCAAAGTCTCTCTCTCTCTCTCTCTCTCTCTCTCTCTCTCTCTCTCTCTCTCTCTCTCTCTCGTACTTTTTTATTTTTAATATTTGGTGATCAAATCCGTTTACTTACGGGATACTTACTGGGACATGGGTATTCGGCTGCTATTTCTTAAGACACCCTTGAGAATGGCACACCACTCCCATTGCGTGTATGAAAGCGGGCTGTTACACACTAACCAGACCCTTCGGTGAATGCTCCTGTGAAATGGCACGGCATGTGTTTGGTGGGTTATGGAAGTGGGTGGGTTTCCTCTGGTCTCTTTGGCTTCCTGTACTCGGAGATGTGGCTATGTTTTCATTTCTCTGCCTTTCTTGTTTGTATTACCATGTTCTTAGATGTAGTGTGCTGTCCCCAAACCAGACACCGCCATCTCTTTCTCTTTCTCTTTCTCTCTCTTGTAGGCACGGTGCTGTTGTGCCAGGCCAACCAGGAGGGATCTTCCATGTACAGTGGCCCCAGTTCACTTGTATATACTTCTGCAAGTAAGCCCACCGTTGTGGCTCTTTTTGTTTTGTGATATGTATATATGAGTCCGCTCATCTCCTTTGCCATGTAAGTCTCTGCCCCTCCTTTGATCTCATCTCCTTTCGGCTGCGCTCTCCATAAGGTGCAGTGGAGTTTCATAAGCATGTCTGTTTTCCCATTGCCTTAGCATCTAAATCCCTCTGCTTGCTCCCATTCACAGTAATCTTGCCTCCCAGGTATGCACCAGCCATTCTTCATTAACCCTGTCATGACTGACATCCAGAATGGGACATGGAAATTGGTTGGTGGGAAAGATTGTGGGAGGGACAGGAACTAGAGGCCATTGCCTGCATTGATTATAGCTCTATAAATTAATGGTAAAGCATTTTAAATGTGCAAGCCAACCAAAGAGTCCCCCATTGCCCAGCGGGTCTGTCTCTTTGTAGATAGAGTTCACTGTGGGAAATATTGTTTGAAAGGCTTGTGAGTCCAACATGAGGGTAGTTAAATTAGGGGTTCTTTTTTTTTTTTTTTTTCCAGTTTAAGAGGAAAACAGCAATTCAAAAACACTCTGTTTAAATTCTATATATGTATGTAATTACATCGAGATGTAAATATAGCCATCAAGAGCCATGGGCGGGAGACTAAACATATGCTTGGATGGAAATCCTGGAGAGCACCCTCCCTGATTGCAGAGCAGAGTGGACAACCAAAGCCAAGCCTGGGCCCTTTGGACCTCCTTCTTTTGTATCTTAGGCAGGACTGAGTCCTTATTTACTATCTAATGCAGAGACTACATGTAGCACAGGGAGGTTTCCTTGATTGGCAAATGTGTCCTCTTTAGAGTTAGTGCCTAAAAGGGAGTCTAAATGTCCTTGGGATGGTCAATGACCTTCTGAAAGAAGGGTAGTATTGAAGCAGAAGCTCACAATAGTCACAAAAATGAAAGCAAGGAGATTCCCCATTGCTGGGAAAAATCTGATACCTCAGTCCCCAGAGTGTAAGAGTGGGATACACTAGAGAGGTCACCTGAGTCCTAAACTGTAATGGTGACAATTCTGGGACAAACTGATTGTATAAGACATGGAGATAGCCAGCTATTTCATACTCAAACTCAGTTGTTCGATGGTTGAATGAGGAGGGTGTTTTTCTGTGCCCCAGGGAATTCTAAACCCTCACAAGAAGTGGTTCTTTCTGAATGGAGGCAAATTGTCCCTTGTGAGTCACTATAGATGTTAGAATTCGCCATACCTGCTCCAGGTAGGTACTCTACTGCTTGCTTTGCAGGTGAGGGAGTCGGGGCACCAAGGAAAGTGACTTAATCTGGAGCCAGGGGAGCTCCTCAATGTTCAGAGGCATTTACAAACATTTGGTTCTTTTCACTCACCTGCCCATTCTGTTTCTACTCCGTTTTCTGGAGAATTGTTGATGCACAGTGTTACTAGCAGTCCACAGAACTCCTAGAAAAACTTCTCTCCGTATGTGTTCTATAAGACGATGTAGGTGGGACTAGGAAACAATACTTCTTTGAATTCATCACACTAATTAGTCACATGAGGCAAGCAGTCAGTTGACGTATTAGACAGATTGGCTCTGTATACTCCTGTGATATACTTCCCTCTTATTTACAGAAGGGAACAAGACACAACCTTGGAAAGTACTAACTTGAATTGGACTAGCTGTTCTAAAGCAAATTTGGGTCATGTTTTCTATAGCAAATATAGAAATATCACACAAACTCTCTGTTGGGGGGGATATGATGTCAGGAGATAGCTAATTAAAGCCACAGGCTAGACCTCATTTTTACCCATTATATAAGGATTGTAAAACCAAACATTGAGTGGAATGTGTATTATGGCCAGGTGTGGCATACATAGATTTGATGCCAGCACTAAGGACTGAGAAAGGCAGGTGTATCCTGAGTTTGATACCAGCCAGGCCTATAGCTACATAGTGAGAGCTTGTCTTAAAGAAACTGTGTATTTTATATTTATATTATTTCAATGTATATTTTTGATAGGTGCCTGATATTCTAAGCTATTATAAAATGTTTCTTACAGAAACAGTGTCTAAACCTTCATGCAAAGTGTCTTTGTTAGTTCTAAGAGTATGTGGTGACATCACCGCTGCACATATATTTCACAAGATTAGCGAGCTCCTATTTTAAGTAATGTCAGTCAGCTCGCCTACATATCTTTAACTTCTTATTGTCACGGATCGGCCATGTGAACTTTAGAAAATATGCTAATGGCCTCCTCATATGCTATTGTTTAATTATATTTTAATCTGTTGCCCCAATTGTTGAATGTTCAGGTTCATAGTAATTATTTTCAAATATATTAAAATCAATGCCCTTTTCTACAGCAGTCTTAAAGGAAGCAATTAATAGCTAATTTCATTTTTTTTTAAAGTTTTTAAAAGAGGCACAACCTAGATTCTTTCACTAAGAATCTTGCCTGGGTTTATCTTAAGCAATGGTATTCAGATTGGCAACCTTGTTGAGTATTGTGTCATAGCAAGGAGCCCCACTAGAGCCAGGGAAGGCTGATCACAACCCTGGGGCATACTGCCCAGGCTTCCTCTCTCCTCCATTGCTTTTTGGTCCAGCTGTCTGCAGAAAGCTGGCACCTTGGCAAGATTCATCCCAGTTTGCTATTTCTTAACAGGTGAAAACACCTATCTAGAACGAGCTATAACTCCTGCTCTTAAAGCATCCAGCCAACTGATCCAGGGTCCTCTTTTCTCAGGTCAAACTTTCACAGGGCAAATAGCTCCATCTTCTCTTGTTTCTGAGACCTGAATGATACAGAGACTTTGAGTAAGAATTCTGCCACTTCTTTCAAATGAAGGTTCCCTTACTTCCTAGCAATGTTTTAGGGTACCCTTTTTAATCTTAAAGATTCAGGTATAGAATCTTTAATCTTAAAGATTCTATTTTTCCAAAAGTTATAATCCCGAAAAAAAATGTACATGGCAGTTAGACTCTGTGGACTGTTCTTATGTAAACTGACTTCTGATACTATTCATCAAACTGGGGGCTCTCTCCAATTTTATTATGCTCTTTACTACTTAAAACGATCTTTAAATTTAAATATACTTTGATCATATTTTTCTACTCCCCAAGTCCTTCTACATCTTCTTTTTCTCCCTGGCTACCCAACTTTAAGTTCTAAAACAAAACAGATCAGAACAACAACAAAAACAAGCAAGAACCCAATACAACAACAAACTTTTCAAAAACCAAGAAAACAAGTTAAAATGACGTAAATACAAAACAAAAAACTGAACCAGATAAAACCAAACTGTAACCCAATAAAAGCACACACACACACACAAAACAATCCTGTGGAATCTATATTATATTGGTCAACTGCTCCTGAACATGAGGCTTGCCCTGGAGTGGTTGTCATTCCACTGGAGAAAACAGATTTTCCACTCCCAGCAGGTATAAATGACAGTTCAGTTGTTAACATTTACACTAACAGTTAGTTTTTATTCATTCATTTGTTCATTCATTTAAACACAATATAAAATACAATAAGATAAAACAAAAGCTATGAAATCAAAATTTGACAGGAGGACAAACCAAGAGAAGAAAAAACCCAAGAGATAGCGCAAGAACCAGAGACCCACTCAATCATACATTCAGAGGACTCCCATTAAAACCCTAAACTGGAAGATATCTATATGTATATCACCTATATCATCTATATATATGATGTTGAGGACCTGGTGTAGACCTGTGGGGGTCATGTGTATGCTACTTTAGTTTCTGTGAGTTTATATGAGGATTACTCATGTTGATTTAGGGGACTTTTCTTCCTTGGTACCCTCCATCCCTACTGGCTTTTACACTCTTTCTGCCTCCTCTTTCATGGGGTTCCCTGACCTCTGAGGGGAGGGATTTGATGGAGACATCCCATTTAGGACTGAGTGTTCCAAGGTCTCTCATTTTCTGCTTATTGTCTGACTGTGGATCTCTGTATTTGTTCCCATCTGCTGCAGGAGAAAGTTTCTCTGATGATGGCTGATCTATGAGAATAGCAGGATGTAGTTAGGAGCCATTTCATCACTATTTGTTGTTGTTTTAAGACCAGAATGATTTAGTTTTCTCAAGGACTCTGGGCTAACTAGTCTCAGGTTCTTGTTGACTTAAGCAGTACTGAGTATAGTTTCTCTCTTGTCGAGTGGGTCTTAAGTCAATCCAGTTATTGGTTATGCCCACAAGCTGTATGCCGCTGTTTCTCTAGCATAGGCTACAAATAGATCAAAGCATTTGTGCCTAGCTAAGTGTTTACATTTCTCCTTTGGTAGCAAACAGAGTACCTTCCTATACCAAATACAACAGAACAGAGAGTGGAGATTCTCTGTAGGTGCCAGATAGACATTTCCATGTTCAATGAATTTTGTCGGAATTGTAGTCAACAATGAGTCCTTGCTGTCAGTTTGTGGATGGCAACTTATATATAATCCTGCCAATAGCCTCTGCTGTTCGGGAATTTCCAAGGCTAGCAACTCAATTAGATGTAACCCGGTTCCCATACTGAGAGCTTCTTTGATAACATAAGATGTCCAGTTGAGACTCTGTATTCACCATTGTTTGGCAATGTAATTTAGATCACCTTCATATATGTATATAATTTAGAAGGTTTCTACTACATTAGGTTTTCACACTACTCTCAAAAGCCCCTTAAGTTTAGCTGTCTTTCCTTATATTTCCACCCATTATATATTTGTTACATTATATTATATTCCCACCTTTCCTCAATTCCCTTTTGATCCTCCCATTTCAGTTTCTGCCCTAGTCCACTAGTCCATCCATAATTATCTTTTCTATTTCCCTTTCCCAAGGGAACTAGATTAAGGAACTGCTCCCTCTAGTTCCATATTCTATACCTACCCTATGTGGTTCTCTAGCTTGGTTTTCATTGACTTAACATATTATCCACATATGAGCAAATACGTATCATATTTGTCCTTCTGGGTCTGGGATACCTCACTCAGAATGATTTTTTTTCTAGTTTCATCCATTTGTCTGCAATTATCACGGTGTCATTTTTTTTAAATGGCTGAGTAATACTTCATTGTTTAAATGCATCACATTTTCTTTCTCCATTCTTTTGTTGAGGGACATTTAGATTGTTTCCATTTCTGTCTATTAGAATGGAGCAGAAATGACATGGTTGAGCAAGAGTCTCTGGGGTAGGATGAAGCATCCTTTGTAGATATGTTAAAGAATGGTATAGCGGGATCTTGAGACTAGCTAATTCCCATCTTCCTCAAGAACTGCCACACAGGATTCTACAGTGGCTCTGAATTTGCACACCTACTAACAACGTGTGAGTTTTCTGTTTACTCCACACCCTCCTCACCAGTGTGCTCTCTCACCTGTTTTGACTATTTTAGCCACTCTAATGGATGCAAGGTGGAATCTCAAAGTAGTTTTGCTTTGCATTTCCCTGATGGTTAAGAGTGGTGAACATTTCTTTAAGTATTTCCCAGTCATTTCAGTTTCTCTGATTTCAAGTTGTACCACAAAGCTACAGTAATAAAATCACCATGGTATTGGCACAGAAACAAGACATGTTTGTTAGTCAGTGGAATCGAATTGAAGACCCAGACATGAATCTATACACATATGGATCCTTGATTGCTTTTTTATATAAAGCACCAAAAATATACACTGGGGGGGAAAAAAAGACAGCATCTTTAACAAATAGTGCTGGTCAAACTTAATGTTGGCATGTAGAAGAATGCAAGTAGATCCATACTAATCACCCTGCACAAAACTCAACACCAAATGGATCAGTGACCTCAACATACAACCAGATGCACTGAACCTGATAGAAGAGAAAGTGGGGAATAATAACCTTGAAGTTATTGGCATAGAAAAAGACTTCTGAACAGAACACTATTAGCACAGGCACAAAGAACAACAATTAATATATGGGACCTCATGAAACCAAGAAGCTTCTGTAAGGCAAAGGACATTGTCATTTGAACAAAGGGTTCAGCCTACTGAGTGGGAAGTGATTTTTAACAAACTACACATCTGAAAGAAGGCTCATATTCAAAATATATAAAGAACATAAGAAACTAGATATCAACAAACCAAATAACCCAATTTAAAAATGGGGTACATATCTAAACAAAATTCTCAATAGAGTTTTTTTTTTCCATTTTTAAATTAGCCTTAAATGTTTTCAAATTAAATTGTCCGTATTCTTAGCCAATAGATAATTATCTGTAAATGACACCCTTACATGCAGTAGGGGAGATAGTTTTTAAAGGAACCCTGCTGGATAAGCCTGTAATGAAAATAATTCCCACTAAAGTCATCTGCTTTTAAAGATACACTTTTGCATAAAGTTTCCCATACTAAGTAAATCTTCCTGATGTGACCTCCAACATGCAGCAGCATTAAGAGCATTAAGAGAGAGCATATGTCACTCAGGACTGCCTGTCAGTACAACCCATCCCCTATCCTCTGTCCTCCTGACCCCACGGTTTATGCTGACTTAAAAGTGTCATAGGACATTGTATAGCCTCCTATATGTTCTAGTAAACCACTCTCAATTAAAGACAGAGCAAAGCATCAAGCATTTAGGCAAGATTCATTTCTACAAATGTGGCATGTTTACTATGAATGTTATTAGACAGGTTTTGATCCATATGATCCTCTGTAAGAAAAGTTTGACATGAGCAGGCAAGGCTGGTGTCCCGCTTGATGCTTACCTCTTCTTGATATGTTACTAACTAACCCCAATTTAGCTTTATGCAAAGAGAAATGGCTGGTAGCTCGAAGTGCTAAAGATGGAAATAATACTCTTGGGAAGGCAATCACTGCTTCCACAAAGTGATAGAACCTAATTTCTGGTCACATGCTGCGACCGTCACCTTGGGACCTCTTTGATATTGTCAAGCTGTTTCATTGAGGGGATCACCCATCACTCAGATCCAGACAAAGCAACCACTTTCTCTCACATCCCGCACCAAGGCTGTGGTAGGCATATTTGTAGCAGCCTTCCATACCCATGCTTCAGAGCCCTCATCTGTAGCCCAATCTCAGGATTCTGCACCCATCTAAGCACACCCCTCTGTAATGGCATGATTGGGTCTTGTCAATGTTGAGGATTATACAGGTAAAAGAAAACATCTTCCTTTGTTCTTTTTTGCATGACTTTCTTTCTAATTGTAAGCACCACCTTTCACACATTTAGTTTCAAATTGTACTTAACCTTATACATTCCAATTTATTTTATTGTTTATTATTGCTGTTTGTGACAAGCATTGGTATTGAAGTGTATCTTTTCTCATATATTACTTGCATGCCATTATACAATTTTAATTGTACTGGCAGATTTATCTGTCTTTTCTTATATTGTCAGATTTAAATTTTATGGCATATTTTTCAAATTCTCATGAGGAGCCCATTAGTTTGATATTATTGCAGAATGTCATAGACTGGGCTGCCTAAGCAACAGACATCTATTTTCTCATTACTCAGGAAAGTGACATCTGAGACCAAGGTACCAGCTTGGTTGGGTCCTGATGATGGCTCTTGCCCTAGCTTTTAATTTCTACCTTTGTACATCCTTACCTGGTATAAAAAACAGGCAGGAGCTAGCACACATGCCTTTCTCTAACCAGCATTTTTCTGAAGACCTCCTCATCCAGACCTAAGCACTTCTTTAAAGCCCTATATCCAAATATTACAGTGAACACCAGGACATCAGCGCTTGGAATAGAAGAGGGTATTTCACTTGGTGTCAAGCACCTGGACAGAGAACTAGCACATCTGCAGAGAGTTGTAGATGCATGCTCCTGAAGACATACCTTTTCTGGTCCATCTGTCGCCAACATACACATGTATGCTTTCATAGTTCTAACAGAGCCACAACTGAACACTGCAACCATGTGGGACAAACAGTAAAGGCAGACATGAAGGAGGCAATTTTTGTCTGAGGCTCTATTTCATAGAAACCAAGAGATTAGAAGCGAATGTTCAGAAACTTCAATATTGCCAAACTGCAGACTCATTGCCTGCTCCATTCACTCCTAGGAATCTCAAGGGCAAGTGGTCATGGCATGCTTTTAATTGATATATGGAGCTCAGGTTTTATGGAAGTGACTGTGTAACACCCCTAAAACAATAAATTACCTGGCAGAAACAGGCATAAATCAAAGCTGCACCATTTTACACTCAGGCCATAGAAGGAGCTGCTGTTGGCTTCTGTAATTAAAGTGAAGCCCAAGATTAACTCAGAGCTGCCTCTTCCGTCTCCCCAATACAGAAACTGTCAGCAGACTCTGCTCAGTTCACAGAGAAAGCATACGAGGGTCACTGTGCTCCTGACACATCCGTTTGGAGAGCTGGTCTTTCTCTCTTGTTGCTGATGTTGGGCAGCTTCCTGGTTGCCTCTGAGATGGCTTTTCATAATATTTTCTGGAGGTGCTGTGTAATAGAACTAATGCCAGGACCAACATCAGCAAGTGAGGCATGCAAACTTCAGACAGAATATAAAGAACACCTAGCAAAAGAGGATGAAATGAGATGGTAATGCTTTAATATAATACTGTTAAATTCAAAGATTAATGGGCAAGCAAGATCCATGAGAAATAAATATTGAAATTTGCCACAGAGGCAAGAAGAGAAATTAGTTCTTTTATTTTGCCGACTGAGTCCAGTGTAACACCTCAGCTTAGTATGTTTTATATACATTTTATTTGTTCATCTTGTATTACTTTTTCAAAAAAAAATGATTTTAAAACTATTGCTTATTGAATATTGGGGTCCCTCCTAACTTCCTGTTTGTTCCAAGGTAATGGTCTTAGTTGGATGTACCTACTGGTAGACCTGAAACAATGAGAAGAAGCAGTTATTTGCTTATTATATCTCAGGGCGTTGCTGGAACATTTTAATGATCCTTCGCCTACAGTCCTCACAAATACACTACAATTAATATAACACTCATCTTACCAGAAAATTGGGGCTCAGGTGGATTAAGAAAAAGGCTGCAGAGCTATGTGGGTTTTTTCTTTCATATTCTGACCCCCATAGTCTTTCCTCCTAAATACCTTTTAACACTTGATCCTCAGAGGATGAAAACAACCTCATGTTGGGCTACTAAAAACATCAGAGCAGAGCCTGTTCTCTGGACCACTAGACAGGCTGTCTAGCATCTCTGATTGGACCAAGACCCTGCTATGCCATGATTTGGGAGAAGTGTGTTTTCCATCTCTGACCAAGGCCTTACAGAATTGCTCTTCAGAAGGACAGCCACATTTAACCTGTCAGCATCTGTTCTCCCAGCTTTGACATGGACACTTACAGATCACCAGAGACTCTACGCCTGTACATAAGTGAATAGCTGAGTTTCAATACAGTTTCATTTCTAAGAATAATCTGCAGCCAGATTGGCCTCAGGGCTTCTCCCTCACCAATCTCCTTCTCATTCATTTCACTCTTATTTACCGAGGCAAGTCATGTCAAGTAGCTGCTACCTGAGGATGGGGGCAAAAAAGTCTTTTCATAATCATCTTGGGGTGACTCTAGTATCTTGTACAATTGTATTACATTTCAAAACAAGCATGGGCTAAGGGGGTGGCTCAATGGGTAAGAGTAATAGCTGAAGAGGAGTGAGGACCTCAGTTCAAATCTTCAGCAGTTACAGAAAATGTTAGTCACAGACACATAAGTACCTGTAACCCCAGTCCTGGCGGAGGAGGCAGAGACAAAAGGAATACTAGGACTTAGCTCTAGGGTTATCTAACATAGCAGTGAAGCACTGTCTTTTACTCACACCTCCCTGATTCCCCAGGATCTTGCCTATAACGTTTATTTCTTTATTTAGTTACTGTGTGCAATCAGTGATTATGTAATATCTCTCTCTCTCTCTCTCTCTCTCTCTCTCTCTCTCTCTCTCTCTCGCTCTCTCTCTTTCTCTCTGGCACAAATTATTTTTACAGAGAATAATAGATTTAATTATATATTTATATGCTCAAGGAACATACTTAGATTTGATTCCCGGTCAGCTAATTCTTAAGGTAGTTTAACTGGTCCCAACACTCATTTAGGTATTGTTCTTAGATGCCAGATTTTAAGAACAGATTGATGGAGGGAAGAGATGGCTTCATGGTTAAGACTGTGTGTTGCTTTTGTAGACAACTCGAGTTCAGTTCCTAAGTACCCACACAAGGAGGCTCTCAACTGCCCCTAATTAGAGCTCCAAGTGGATTGGAGGCCTCTGGCCTTAGCAGACAGCCTTATGTGCACATGTCTGCCCACTACACAAAACTTTAAAATATTAAAATAAATAGTTGAATAAAGCAAGTTCACCTGCATTTCTGATCCCTTTTACCATCGTACCTTCATCAGCGTCTGAGACAGGCTTACTCTGACTGAGTCCGAGCCAAAGCACATTGTCTCATGGTGGCTGCAGGTCATTTTATTTCTCTGGATAATTAAAATAGGCTATCTGCCTATTGCTGATGCTTCCCTAACTCTCAGACATGGCCCTGGAATGTAGCACAGGCTGCTTCAAACTTTTCGTCCTCCTGCTTTTGGCTTGTGGAGAGCTAGGATGGTGGACGTGTGCTGCCCCGGCCAGCCACAGCCCTCAGTTCTTTGAAGGGAAGAACTTGCCAGACAGCAGCCTTTTTTTTTCAAGACTACTATCTTTCGTTCTCCATTTGGTTATTAATCTCAATGCAGAAGAGTGGCTTTTGTCATTTTCAAATGGGGGTCTGCCTATTGCAAAAGGCTGCCAGTTGCAAAAACTCCCATCCCGTGGTGTACCCCCAAACATCTTATTTGTCTTGATATTTCTTTCACAGAAATACATATGACAGATAAGGAGTCACTGGAGGCTGTGCTTGCTTTGTGTCAGACAGATATTAAAACAATAAACTATGCTGCCCTGGGATTCTAGCACACACAAAGCCAGAGAACAAGGCTGAGATGAGATGTTTCTGAAAAGCGGGGAGGCAGACGTGCTGGGGGAATTCCCTGGAAACAGCAAGGCCTGAGATAGTATTGAGAGGAGGTATTTTTTGTGATCCTCACGTTTGCTTAAGAGAATCAACTACCAGAGCTGCTCCCATGGTTGGCACCTTAAAAATGCCCACCCAGTCTCCAGTCCCAGAAGGGGCAAGAAAGAAATCTATCAGTAGTTTGAGAAGCTTATGTTGAGAAGTTTATTTTATAAATGCTGGTCTGCGCTTCCTTTGCTTCTCGAAACTACTATGGATTTTAAAAATAGTGAGGGTTTGTGGGGAGTATTCTCCATTCAGATCTCTGAGTAGGCAAGTTCCAGAGGTGAAAATAAAATCAGGCTTGGTCCCTGGAGGGTAACAGAGGGTGGCAGATGCCACCGAGTGGGTGATATAATCCTCGTAGGCTCAGATTTGTAAGTTGATCTAGGTCAGCAACTAACCCTAACACTCCAGGTCAGCAGACTTGCCTAAAAGAAACTAAGGACTATGCATGGGAGAACGAGCCCTTGAGTATATCAAGAACTGAAAAGGGAATTCCAGGGACTCTTTGCATGAGCATTCTGATTACAGAGACAGAAATGCAACCAGAGTGTCCCTTCCTTCTCATGAAAAGCAAACTTCCCCATTCAGTGCAAGGGTCTCAGAAAGGAAGATGAGTTTGCTTCTTGTGGAAGGAAAAAGAATCTGGGAGAGTTCATATGTACCCACAAATGTAAGCATTTGCTTTACTGCTAATACAGGTTTCCTTAAATCATATTATCAGTTACGGATAAGAGTCATCCCAAGCCATACCATGGCTACCATAGAATGTGGTGAGTGCAGCTTTAGCCTTAAATATCCTGGCTGCATGCATATATTCCATCTATCTCCATGAGGAGAGGTGGTGATTGCATGGAATTCGGGCTTTTGAATCTTAATTTCTTTCTATGTGAAAACAAGAAAGAACTGGGAAGATATCTCAGTGGTGTAGTGTTTGCCATGCAAGCATAAGGACCTGAGTTCAGTCCTCAGGGCAAACATAAGAAAAGCTTTGCATGTTGGGACACACTGTAATCTCAGCTTTAGGGATATGGAAACAGGCAGATCCCAGGATCTTGCTGGACACCCAGTTTGGTGTTGGCATTGGCTACTGCCAAGCCAGAGAGACTCTGTTTCAAAAAAAAAAAAAAAAAAAAAAAAAAAAAAAAAAAAAACCAAAAAACAAAACACCTATGCAATGACATCCAAGGGTTAGCTAGCTTCTACATGCTCATATATTCTGCCCCTCCCCCATACAGCAATCACTTTTATCTAACAGAGTCCTACTTTCCACTAACAAATCCTTGATCCCACCAGTGGCCTCACAAAGTTCTCCCAGCACTCCCCCACAACATAGAGACTGTAACTGAGTTGCAATGCCGTGTATTCTGCTTGTGTTGTAGCTGTGATGTGACCAATGGTCTTTGCTATGTAGACTGGCTTGTATACTTACTTATATATGGGCATTGAGAGAGATGGCCCATGGGAGGTCTTTCCAGACTTCTTGAGTTGTAGTAGGTAGCTATTCAAGCAATAGGCTGGCCTCTCCTTCTCTTTCTTAATCGTCTATAGAATCTTTGAAAGTTCACCACAGAACCTGATTGTACTGACTGAACAACTGTGCAGTTTTCAAATGGTCCTCCTTCTATAAGAGGGCCTTGGGATTCTAGTTTCTAAACCAGGGAACATGATTGCAGATGGCACCTGGCCTACAGATTTGTTTTGAGTGTTGATCAAATGCTCAGAGCAGTTTTTGTTTGCTTGGTTTGGGTTTTGCTTTGTTTTGTTTTGTTATTTAGCTAAATGCTGATGCTGAACGGCAGATGGCCTCAACACAGAACACTGACAGACAGAACAGCAGTCTTCACGGTGATGGCTGGATGGGAAATGAACAAATGTATTTGCACGTCATACATGTCTTCTGAGTCACTGCCAGCCCCCCTCTAAGGACCTCAAGCTCAAGAGCTTGTAGCAACCTCAGAGAACCATGGGTAATCCAGCCCAGCATAAGGCAGCTAATTTATTTCACTTGCCCTGTTTCCTACCTGGAGAGACAATCCATTGCGCTCACTGTTCCAGCAAGCTGTTAGATAGATCATGAATGATTTAACAATTGAACCGTTACTGTATGTATATGCACTCGATAACGTCATTATTTATATAGAGTATTTGGTTTCTCCACCCCCCCCCCTTCATGGTTTTATGGGGGGAAAAAAACCAACAAAAACGTTGACATTGGTGCTGATTTTGACAAACTAAGAGATTATAGCAAATGGCTCCATCTAAATTAAAATAGATTCCAACTTCTATGCTCCCTCCAACAACAGAAAGCACTTTTGCAAATGTCGGCTGCAGTGCTGCCAAATTAAACACTCCAAGATGGAGATTCATTTCCATTTTGTTGAATGAAATGTTATAGAAATTTTTCCCCGGGGGAGGTCTGTTAATACCTGTGGGATCATGAGGGATCATGAGGACCCCTTCCACAGGAAGTGTGCGACGGCACACCCAGCAACCCTGAAGCACCCACTATGCATCTGCTTGATTAACCCTGGCATTTGTAACACGGCAGAGAAAACAGCTAGATTCCACAGGAAGTAGGAATAGTGTGGTGGTTAGTGAGCCCAAAGCTGCTTTCTTGCTCAGCTCCACACAGATGAATGATTTGAGAAGATTCCTGTGCATAGGTAACAAGTGTGGGTTTTGTTGTCTTTCGGAATTGACTGTTTTGAGTGAGGGAATCTTTGTGCTTGGGGAGCGGCAACCCTGCCATCCAGAACAAATCCCCCTGTGTTCACTGTGCCTGGTTTTCTGTACGGTTTTCTTCCAGTGATCACTCATTTATGTACAAGCAGGAGATTTGTTTCAAACCAAGCTATGGGTGAACGATATGTGAAAACAATATTAACAAAGTAATTGCATATAGGACAATAAATATAGAAGCCCAAAGTGGTAGGATAGTTTTGTATCCAAATAGTCCAACTTTAGAAATGAGGTTTCAGTGAATGTGGGTATATCTGCACCCATGTGTGCATGCCTGTGGGGGAAAGAGGTAGACTTGGGTGTCTCTGTGTTACTTTTTGAGACACAGTCTCTCACTTAGCCTTGAGTGCACTGATTTGGTTAGGCTGGCTTGCCAATGAGATGAGCCATGGGTATACATCTGTCTCTAACTCCTATCCCCAAGTATTGGCTTGTATCGCCATATGGCTTTTGATGCGGGGTTTTGGGCTTGAACTCAGGTCCTCATTGCTTGCAGGGCACCAACTTTACCAGTAAGCCATCTGCCAAGCTCTGAAATACGTTTTGTATTCCAATCTTCTAGATTCAAATGTTCTAGGGGAATAGAATCACTGAGAACTTATAGTAACTGGCTTTGTGTGTACAACAGAGACCTCTACCGACACTACTGTAGTGTAAACCTAGTTGCTATTTACACATCTCTCTATATATATATATGTTGAATGTTTTACTTATGACAACCTGTCTTACCTCCAGGTGTGTAGATAAACTCCAGTAGGAAAGGAAAAAGATTGCCCTGGATTTTTGTCAACTCTGTGAACTGAGCCCCAATTACTGGAAGAGTAATGAAGATTCAGGGGCATTTTGGAATTTCAGAACATAAATACATAGTGGCGGTGATGGTATGGCCCTTTCCGCAGTCCACCCCCAATAAGGAGAATACCAAGAAAGTTTGCCAATGGAGTCCTCTGCAGATTCACCCAGTCCATGATGGATTGAGGCTGGCTCCCTCCAATGTCGTAGAAACACAGGAGAGAATGTTGCAGCTTGTGCAAGCAATAGGAGGGAAGCCATGCTGTTTTCTTCGAGAAAACAGAGAGAACATGGTAGAAACTGGAATGGGAATGTTTTGAGGTAATATGAAAAGATAAGACCCAGAATCATAAGTTTGGAGGCTGCCGAGTTGCTCTAGACTCCAATTGCCCCCAAGAAAGCAAGAAATAGCAATACTCCAGATTCATGTGGGTTTTTTTTTTTCAAAGAGCTAATGGGTTAATGTGTGCATCTGGCAGTTAGCAAGTGTTAATAAACACTAGCTGCTATCATGCAGTTGAATCCCTTCCATCTGATAATGGAGTCTCAAAGGGTAGAATTCTGCCAACTGTGATCACGTCTTTGCTAGCAGCACTCCAGTGATCACAGCCTAGGGTTTTGACAAGTGAGATCCGGGTTCTCTCAGCACTTCAATCCTGAGGAACCAAGGCCTTTTCCTATAGAGTGAGCCACTTGCCTAGGCAACATCTTAACAAGACGTTCAAGTTCCAGTTTATCCAGCCACCAGTTTTCTCTGTAACTGGACTGCAGCAGAATTCTGATTATCTGACAGTATAATCAAGACATTTGGATAACCTCCTTGTGCCAGACTATTGTGTCTATGTCGGAGACAGGGTAATCCCCAACATAGAGCTCTTAGGATAGTCCAATAGAGAGCTGTAAAAGGATGTGTATCAGTCAAAAAGGTTATCATAAAGGGAGAAGATGCAAGAGATGACGCAAGGACATGAAACCCAACGGCAGACAGAAATCTGCCTCATGGAAACATGTCAGGTTTTACAGACTAAACAAAAAGGAAAGAATCTGCCAGATCTCAAAGGCAGCAGCCACGTCAAGCTAGAAAAAAAAAAGACACATCTCAGTCTCCTTTTAAAGTCCAGCTCAAGTGAAGACTTAGATCAATACATTCTGCCTTGGCAGTCAAGCCTGTATGGTGTCCTGTCTCACCCCTGTCCCCATCGCCTTCCAAGACCACACATCTCCCTCCAAGTTCAGATTCTTGCCAGTTCTTACAAACACATCCTAATCAGACCTCTAACCGCCTTAGAAACTTCTGGCTAATTTGGATTTGAGTAAAACTTTTGTACCATGACTGTTATGTAAAGAGATTCAATTATGGTGCGCAGTGTTTTGTGAGTAACTACCGCCCATAAAAAGTTAATTAATCAGGGCTGTGTCAATTTCCTGGTGCCGTGTCAATTTGCTGCAAGGTAATTAATCACTAATCACCCACCAGCCAGCCAGCCAGGGACGATCCACCAGCCATTTATTGTGCCCCCCCCCCCAAATAAATGGCCAGTGCAGCCAGAAAAAAACACATCTTGCCTTTCACAATATTTTTATCGACACTTTCCGATGCTGTAGCCGAATGCAGCAACAAGCCTCCGCAGTTCAATGGAATATGAATATTAAAGAAAGAAACGAGCGGAGATTTATAGGGCATTGCATTTCTGTTATGTCAGTTTTGAGATTAAACCAAGCAAATGAACAGTGAAAAATTACTCTTCCATGTGGAGAATGGTGATTAGAGTTGTACATTAATTAGAATTTTTTTTTTTGTTTTCCCATTCAATGCATTTCAAATGAGGATGTCCTATAAGGAACCAGTTTGTCCAAAATGTAGATTTATTCACTTCCAAGCAGTAGCATTTAACATCATTTGTGCTGAAACAGGG
This sequence comes from Arvicanthis niloticus, assembly GCF_011762505.2. Taxonomy (NCBI): domain Eukaryota; kingdom Metazoa; phylum Chordata; class Mammalia; order Rodentia; family Muridae; genus Arvicanthis; species Arvicanthis niloticus. The sequence continues at coordinate 96,989,452 of NC_047663.1, forward strand.
GTGGATCACAAATATGGGTTTCAAACATGAATGCATGTGAGTAGAAGAACCAGAAATTCTACAAATTCAAGGGATGTTTGGGGTCTCTATATAAATGCCTGAAAAAAATGAATCATTTTCCCCCACACCCTAAAAATTACTTGATTAAAAGAAGAAGACTTATATATTTTGACCTATAACTTAATATACTCTGTCATATTATATTTGTACACAATGCCACCTAAAGAGATGGACTTTCATTTTGGAATAATTTTGAAAACAGAAGTTAACATTTTTGGCCACTTAGAAAAAAAATTAATCAGATTTTTGGACCTCTCACCGAGATGTTTCCTGCACAATGGCCTGCCTTTCCAGAGCTAGGCTGGCTGTTTATAGTGCCCAGTGCATTTGTTAACGATGGCATCCTATCTTAATTTATACTCTGACATATGAAATGTGAGTTTCTGGCACAAGGGAATCCAATAAGCCCCTGAACCTGCTGTTGAAGGAACATATACACCCCCAAATTCAAGCACTTGAATGCTTCCTACCATCCATTACCTACAGAATAATTCAGCCACAACTTCCCACATGCATGTGTGTCTTCATATCTTCAAAGGGTAGGGAAATAATCAGGGCTTCAGAACACAGAGTGGTAGGGAGGCACCAGACAAAGAGAACCCCACACACTCGGGTGGCAACACCTTTACCGGGGCATCTGGCAATCTCATGCAAATTCAACCCAGCACACAAATGCAAAGACTAATTGCCCATTAAAGCAGCCTGTATATTTTTATGGCTGTGTTGCAGAATCTGCCCCCCTGTCGGGGTCTGCATCTGCTATTCTTCTGCCTCTTCCAGAGCTCTAAAACTTTAATATGCAGTTTATAACCCTCAAGTATTTTCTCCTGGCTTTGTGTTTCTTCTCTTGGGATTTCCGGGCTGGTGAAATGATCTCATTTGTGTTTATTTTCGAAGGTAAGCACCATGTTCATAAAGGAGACGGAGAGGGAGGAGGCACTAGTCACTGTAAATACATGAACGTGGAGCATTGGAGGCATGAGCTTTGGTTTTTGAGGGAGAGATGGCAGGAAGCAGTAGACACTCTGGCGAATGGCTCGTTTGGCTGCTTTATACACCCACATGTCTTCCATTTAAAACTCTTGATTTGCCTCAACACTTGAGTCTCACAGAGCAACTCTTGTTTCTTTGCTTAGCCTTCTGTTCCATTGGGTTTCCATGCTTTAGGAAGATTCCTTATTCCCAAGGGTGAGGTGACACCCACACCCTATACTTACCTACTCTTACATTCATCTCTCTAATTGAAGGGCTTTGTCAGGGACTGCCTAGACCTGGAAATGGACACATGTTTTTGGTTTTTTGTTTTTTTTCTTGTTGTTGTTGTTTTTATCCTGCCCTTTGCTTTTGTGGTGTTCTGCTACAGCTTATGAGCCAAATCCAATTTTATTTTGTTGACGCCAGACTTCCAAAACTTTGATTCATGCTGTCAAGGTTTAAGAGGGTATGTAGGGGTTTTCCCTCCCTCATTTCTCCATCCAGAAGGAAATCCAGAATTGAATCCTACATCCACAAATTAACTTGAATATCACCATCATCAGTGGTAGTTTTATTTAGGTATTTAATAACCTCAAGTTATTGATCATTGGTTGGGGAAGACAACTCAAGAGTTACAGCTCTAAACATGCTAATAAATTGACATCATTTTGTTTTTCTACCATCGTTCTTTGTTGTTTGATTTTTATTTTGTTTCTTTGAGATAGCTCAGGCTATCTCTCTCTTTAGCTCAGGCTGGCCTCAATGTCTGCACTTTTGCTTCAGCATCCCAAGTGCTGGTATTACAGGTAGGAACCATCAGACCTAGTTTATATAGAAATATGAGTGAAGGTGACAGATTTATGCATTTTATTTTAGCACTAGCTTACTCCATTCCAGAAATGGGAAGGGTATGTACTTTCAATTTGGCATTCCACATTGCACTTACTAAGCATTTATTATCCTTTTACTGGATACAAACTCTTGAACCAGAATGTACATAGATGATAAAATACTTTTAATTCAACAAGATAAGTGTTGTAGAGCAGAGGAAATGAAACATTAAGAGGATTTTCCCCACTGTATATTTAAAGAATGAACCATTTGGTTGTGTTTAATCTGTGTCTGGGTATCTGCCCAGGTAATTGCTTCAAATATACATTTAAACACATGTCAGCATTTATAAACCACTACACCCAGTAATCAAGTAAGAAAATGTCCACATTTTCCACTCTATGAAAATAAAAGAAGTCTAATGAAAAGATGTGCTCCTTGCCCTTGAGATTGACCATGTAACTTTGCGGTACGGGATAGCTGTGTTGCCATCAGCAGGCATGGGAGAAAAGCAGAGAAGGACAGAGACACAGGCAGTGACTCCAAAACTCTTATCATGTGGATATGGGTGGGCACTGACTTGCTTGTTTCACACAACTACTGTTACTGGGCTGGGCAGGAAGGACATTGTTTGTGGGCTATCTGGATGGAGTGTTACAAATAGCTTTTAGTAGGCACTGCCTGTCTGGAAGTTTACCCAGAATAAGCAATATTCTATCTGTAGGGTCATATCTGTAGGGTCATGGAGAGAGAGAGAGAGAGAGAGACTGTGTGTGTGTGTGTGTGTGTGTGTGTGTGTGTGTGTGTGTGTGTGTAGTCTTGGGTTCCAATCCTCCTGAAGGGCTGCCCACATTGTTATTTTTCAGGCGAGGTCGCTCATGGTCTGATACTAACTACTAACTAGTTAGATTTAACTGGCTAACTAGCAAACATCAACTGTCTGTCTGCTTCTGCCTTTTCGGTGCTGAGACAATAAGCCTGTACTATTTTGACTGGTTTTTATTTGATTTTAAATATAAATTCTAAGGCTCAAAAACTCAGGTCACTTTGCTGTGAAAGCAAGCATTTTCCTGACTGAACTTCAAGAACCATTTTTGAAACATACCATCTACACTAAAATAGAAGTAACATAAACAAACTGAGGATTTTAATACTTGTAAATGCCACATTTGTTTAAGCAGTTTCTCCTTCCACTGAAGACTTGTGAATGTTATATCTAGTGGTATCTCTGGACCATTTCACAGAACCTCTTAGGACCACAGTAGAGATGTTCTTTCTAGGACTTATGGCAAACTCTCCCTTGCACTGTGTTTATTTGCAGGGCTGGGCAGTGATAGAAAGCAGACAGTGGAGAAGAGGGACTGTGCTCTCCTAGAAGCAAACAGGCAGTTAGGGACCAAAGGATGATCGAGGTCCAGATTGAGTTCAGTCAGGTGCACATCCAAACTACAGAGCAGGGCAGACAGAGAACCCTGTCCTAATGGAGCTTGCTCTTTAGCACCACGTAAGAGTTTTTCTTCTTTTATTATGCAATTCAAGCTACTTGACACGGGAAGCCCAGAGCACCTGTCTTCAGAAGGAAGTTTTATTGTGTGTGGTATATAAAAGGAAACAGGAGAACAAAGAAAGGTAAAAGAAGAGAGAAGAGGGATGGAAAGATGGAAGCAAATAATGAGAGGCAGAAGGAAAGGTAGAGGGAGTAAGGGAGGGAAGGGAAGTAGGAGGTAGGGAAAGAATAAAAGGATGGGATGTCCATTTGATGCTCTCCCCACCTTCTCGATTCTCTAATTTTCTTCTCATTCTAGCTGTCCCTCCATCATTTTCCTACTTGACTTGCCCTTGTTTCATTTAGAACAAGAGGATATTTGGAATGGGACATGGTGGTGCACACATGTGTGCATGAGTGCACACACACATACACACACACACACACACACACACACACACACACACCCTTCTAACACTTGGGAAGCAGAGGCAAGTATGTCGATGTAAGGTGAAGGCTGGCTTCTAAGCCATATAAGGCTACACAGAGAGAGCCTGTCTTTAAAGAGAGGAGAGAGAGAAATGTGGACAGGATTGTAGGGAGGGAAGGAAAAACAGAAACCATCCTTCTGGGGAACCAGTGTGGGCCTCGCTTTTTACATGAGGACTGTTGCCCACAGCAAGATTGCTAGAGGCTCCTACTTACTCACAGGGACTTGACCGTCCTGGTAGCCATGTTTGAATCACACATTGCTCTGTAGCCAGTCATGATGTATCCTTCACTAGGAAAGGATTGTGCTAACAAGCTTTGCTTAGAAGAGCCCAGAGCCTCATCTCAACATCAATAAACACTTTTTGTACCCAAGCAAACCGGAGGGACACGAAATGGAGCCCTGGCTCTCTACTTTTAACAACACTTGCTCTCTTCACTCCACTGTCAAGCTTCTGCTTCCCATGATACCTCTGCTTCTAAGCCCTCCAAGATGACATGCCTGCCATTCCTGTGGCTCCATAGAGGAGAATGAGAAATGGGTGAATGTCATATCTAAGTGCCTTCACACAGAAAGCCACCCTGTACACTCCTCATTTAACTTATTTAAAAATGCAAAGCATTCTATGACATTTTTATTTGAATCATGGCTAGACAGAATCAGGATCAAACCATCCCTACCCATTGTCTCCCTGGTCCTGAAGCAAGCATCTCTTGTGCTGCCCTGCCATAGGCTTGAATTGAGCTCAAGATTTCCTGCTTTGCCAAGTAAGGCATGAGCCTCTATTTCTGCCATATTGGTTGCAACACAATCCAGGAAACTTGGATGCTAGAGACTGACATAAAAGTTCAATAGATCCACACATTCTGTTTTTAATCATAATTGTAAAACAGTTCAAAACAAGAGGATAAATCCAGTCTGTCTTTGTTCTATGATCTTGGTATTTTACTCATGTTGCAAAGGAAAGTATCACAAAAGGCTCTGCTCCACCTTCAAAAGCATGTACCAAATTCCAGACAATCACTGACAGCTGGTCTTCACCTCAAGGGAATAATCCTTTCATACAGAACTGTGAAGAGCCTTGTTTCATCAACCAGCTCTGTGCATAGATCGAGGGTTTTGCTCTAAGGCCTCCAGGGTCACTGTGTGGCCACCTCCACCTCCAAGGAATAGGTGCTTCCTGGGGTCTATGTATACTTCTCCAATTTTCTTTCTTGGTTGTGTGTGTGTGTGTGTGTGTGTGTGTGCTCCTCCCACATTCTCTACCCAGGTTCATACCTGATCATGTGTGAGAAGGACTCTTGAATATGATAAGATACATGGGGCAGGATTCTTCTGCTCCTGAAGGTGATGGTAGGAAGCCGTAGACCCCTTTGATCAGTGTGGTGGAAACTGTATTTAGCATTTTGTGATGGAGAATGCTCTCACTTGGTCACAAGCCCCGCAGAAGCCTTGGGAAAGGACCTTGGGTGTGTGAGGCTGTTACAGAGTTCCTGAGTTCTTAGCATGACCCTCATTTCTGGTTTCTGGGCCCTTACTGTAGCTTTTCCAGACAGCTGTTTTTTCACTTAGGAAACCTAGTGGACTAAGGTTTAAAATACAATGCCTTTTATGTAAACTGGAGAGTCAGCACAGGTAGAACACTGTGAGGTTCAGCAGGAGACAGGAAGCTACAGAATCATTTCCTGATAGCTGCTTGGACAACCCAGAGGAGTTCATATCTGCCTGTGTGGGTGGAAGGGCTTGCCAAGAGGAGATTAAACACTCAAGGAATTGTCAGCCATAGCTCCTCTCCAGAATCCTCATCATACAAACATGTGAGGTTTCCCAGACGTGTACCTAGATATATGGATTAAACACACTCACATATGTGCGTATATATGCATGTACAGTGGTTGAAGCATTGTACCTAAGTATTTCAATTTACTTCTCTATAATTTAAGTTTATGTGGGAAGCTTTCTTACTGTCATTAGGAATTCTCTGTAAATGTCTGTCATTTCATATGGTCAGAAATTTCTGTCGTTCTCTCTGCCATGCTCATCAGGTTCTGTTCCAGGCTTGCAACACTTCTGTTTGCCTTTCAGTCTTGCTAATAGAGGGTAGGATGGGTCATCCCATCCTCTTGCCACGTAAACAGGGTCCAGATAAATGGTCCTCGCCAGGCTTCATGGCGTCTCACGGTGTCCTGCTCTCTCCCCTTTCTCATAGTGCCTGGCTTCCCATATCCTGCCGCCACTGCTGCAGCTGCATACCGAGGGGCTCACCTTCGAGGCCGTGGTCGCACCGTGTACAACACCTTCAGGGCTGCAGCGCCCCCACCCCCAATCCCTGCCTATGGCGGGTAAGTGTTGCACCCACTGGGGGAGGGACTCCCTGCACCTGCTCTCCCTCCCCCAGAGGCACGGAGTGTTTGCGAGCGCATGATGGTCTTGACCACCCCACCAGAACCTCCCCAGCATGCAGCCTCCTCACACGCCTGCTGCAAAGCACCTTGGAAAGAGTATTGAAAAATGAGTGTAATTTGTCTGGTCATGGTTGGTGCCTTTAAGCATTCTACATGTCACATGTTGTTATGTAAATTCTCTTTGAGACTGAATGCTGGAGAACAGAGAAATGGTTACAGCCAAAGATGTATTTCTGATGATTGCAAGCATCTGGTTATTAAGGAGGTTGGACTATATTTACCCCTTGAGTGCAAAGGGACGTGAGGTTTCCCATACATAAAATTCACTGGGGTGATCTTGCTTCCCTCCTCATGGGCATTTTTGCACTCCCAGGTATGTGAACTTTTGCCTGAGAAAATTAGGTGTTGAATCAAACAAAACATTCAGGACAGCAATAAAATTACAGTTAATTTGCCTTTTACTTGCCTTTTCCAAAACAGCCCGTTCTGTCCTTTCTCTTTCCAACTGCCAACCGAGGCCTTCTGTGATTGGACGTTGTTACTGACAACTAAAGGCCTAGGAGTGGTTGGGAAGAAAGGAAGGAGTGAAAAAATGAATGGAGGGAAAGAAAGGTAGCCTGATTTACAGGCAAGTTGCCCTGAAATGACACTTCTGCGCTTCTATTAGGGAATCTTGGAAGGGCATTCCTCTAGCCCTGGGTACAAAGAGGGGTATCGCTAAGTATAATATAGTGTCCCTATATTAGGACAAGATCTGGGATACTTATGATTATTACCACAGGATAGACATGGGTGATGTTATCAAGTGGATAACATCCTTGTCTCCGAACATTGCTTAAACATCCTGTGATCCTCATGAGAGCCCCACCCTCAGTGCAAAGCATTGATTGACTGGCTAAAAGTGCAAATTGTACCTGGACTTTCTGCTGTTGCATAGAAGATTAGGCTATACTCAGGAGAATCGGATGCAAGCTTTTCCAGGCCAGTGACCAGCTTTTCGGTCTGTAGAAAGACTATGTTTATGCTCAAGACCATCTAAAAAGGGTTAAATGCATTTTCTTAAAAGCTTTGTTGCATATAAATCTTTTAGGAAGTCTTGATTACCCCAGCTCACTCTGCTATACTGATGACAAAGGGAAATAGTCTTCTCATTATTTATTCACTGCCTCACCCACTCCAAAAGAGCAGAGCTGAAGTGTGTGAAAAAGACAAAGGCTCCTGCAGGCTGCAGCATCCACAGGAATGAGGCTAGGGGAAATCACCAAAATGGGAGAATAAAGGCAACCGAAGAAACGGCATCACTGACATCTAAGTTCCTGTGTAGATCATCAGCGTGAGTCAGAGCAAGGTTTCTTACAGGGTCAAAATGACAACAAGAGGGATTGTGGATGGTGAGAAGATAAGAACCAATAACAGGCTTTAAAGTCTCTCCATGCCCCCAAAGTAATGTATCTGTATGCTATAGGAAGGATCTGACCTTTGACAATAATCTGTATGACACCCACCCAAGTATGAGCCCATTCCATACATGTTTTATGGAAGGCACTGGGTGGGAGTAGAAACAGATAAGTAATCATCCGGGTTTATGCTACTACTAAAGAAAGATTCATAAGCCATAAATGCAAAGTAGCACGTTTATACCACTTTGTTCTGTCTGGAAAATCATCATCTTAGTACATGGTAATTGTAGCTTTTCTGTATTATACCCCTAGTCAGTATCTCCCTACGATATTGAACAGGAAAAAAAAAAATAAAGTAAAATTATATGGCCTATCCTCCCATGAACAATTTATAAAAACCTCAACATAACACACCTGCTATAAAATTGAAATTTACTAACTTATAATGAATGTGCTCTTTGCCTGGAATAACCATGCATAACTAATGAATGCCACGTTCGCCAGGGAGAAACCGGCACTTCCAAATGGTATACAACATGTTCATGACTCCTTTGAAAGGGATGAAAGTGTCATATTTCAGGAGTCCTCCTAACTATCCTGGCTGCGATGGTGGCTGGTACTCTCCAGCCTCCACAAATGCGCCATTGGTCTATGTAGAGTACGCCACAAAGCATCAAATAATTGCATATGCTAAGAAAACGGTATTGAGTTTAACTGTGCTGGGAGAAGATCTTACGGCTGAAATTCTGGAGTCAGAAGTTAAACAGAATTGTCAGTGTCGGAAGCTGGGGCAGTTGCTCACTGAGGTAGACCAATTGCTTTGCCAGCACAAAGACCTGTGTTTGAATCTAATACCATGTTTAAAAAAAAAAAAAAAAAAAAAAAAAAAAAAAAAAAGGCTAGGCATGCCTAAGTATGTCTGTGACCCCAGCATTGAGAAACTGGATATATGCCAATCCTGGGAGCTCACTAGCCATCCAGACTAGCACAAAAGAGCAAGCTTCCATTACAGTGACATAGAGAGTTATAGAAAATGCATAGGACCCACACTGCCCTCCATGCGCACATAGAGACACATTCATACGCAAGTACTATACACACCCATGGCGTGCACCATGTAAACAAGTAAACAAATAAATTATAAAGAATTCTCAATATGGGGCAGAGTGCTGGTGTCAAGAATCTGTAAGCCCCAAAGTACTGGTGAGCAATAGAGATTTGTTTAGCTACCTGTATTTTACCAGATTCTAGACAGCTAGAATTCATTTACATGCTATGGAAAGGGGTGAAACCACAATCCAAGGGGAAAGTCTCCCTTTTTTTTTCCTTTTGGAAAAAATGGCTCATTGGCTTAGATTACAAGGAAGGCAGCCCATCTTTTGGAGCAAACAGAGTGGTACCCAGAGCACAGATTTCCCAGAGGAGTGAGATACCTGATCCTGAGTTGAGTAGAAGCAATAAGCAAAGATGCTACAGATCCACCTGTTACCATGGCTTGCCATATTCATTAGAAGGTGGTCTAGAAACCATAGACTCCCAAAGCTACGGTCTCAAAAGTCTGTTGGAGGAAAGTTGCGAAGTTTAACTGACACCTTTACTCCGGCTCTCATCAGCCAAGCACCCCAGGCTTGGCAGTAGCCACATCTTATGCTCTTGTTGTACACTGAATGTATCACATTCACAGGACTTTCTGTGGAGGGGATTTGGACCCAATATACAAGGTGATGATCCTAGATGACCATGTAAACTACCAGGTAGAAGGCTATTTACCGGAGAAGAGTCCTTAGCCAATCATGTGTGTTCAGACAAGGCACTCCAGAAGAGAAGACAAGGGTAACAAGATTATGTTTATCTCTTTCCAGACTTTCATATTAACATCTTGTCCTGGGAGTACCCATACACCCAGCTATCTCCATGTTTTCTAAGAAATTTTCTCACAAAACACATTTATTAAGGAAGAATTGTTTTTTTCTTAATGTCACCAAATGAAGATACATTTAGCTACAACCTCCTTTTCATACAATATCCAATATGAGTTTATGTTACTGATATTTCTAGCCCCAAAGGTGCTGTACTCTAGATTCTTATGGGGCTTCTATATTTTTTCTATCTGATAAAAAAAAAAAAAACCATATACATGTACACACAGATGCACACGCACACATACTCACATGTTATATGTGACATATAACAGACTTCATGGATACCTCTATGGAGCTTGGGGTAGTCTTTGGAGATACACACCATTGACATGAGCATCCAAGGAAATTCATGACAGACACTTTTATCTGTATCCATTTTTGCCCCACCCAGCAGTTAAATTGCATAGATGCATAGATAACCAAGAGGGCCTATCTTGTTTTCTCTGGCATACCTAAATAAAAGTTATTGGAAATATTAATATATGATAATCCTGGAGCAATGCTTCTACCTATGGACAATAAAAGGATCAGAGGAATAAGTAGAAAACCCTAAACGCAGCCAGCCGCTCACTATCAGCTACTAACAGTAAATGAATCTGACGCCAGAGAGTGAATGCATCGTAAATACATTATTTTACCACCCCTGAAAGCTACAGGAAGATACACAGTTTCCTTGATGGGAGAGTAAAACATGCACCTGGCTCCATAGGGTTGATGAAGGATGAAATAAGAAGAGCCACACAAGACTATGGCTCAGTAAGGCCCATACTGGGACATGTTTACTGGACTGCAGCTAATCCTGTTGAGGTTGATGTGACTATCGACATTTTTGTAAGTTGCCATGCTCCCCTCTCTCAGTGCCCCCCCTTTTCTTGAGGTGTACACAGGTTGATCTTACATTTCTGTCTTTATATATACTTTCCCTCTTTGCTAGGGAACCCCTCCAGTCCACAAGCCTCATACTATCCCTTAAGCACAGACACAGTCATTGACAGAGCCACAGTCACTCCACAGTACCTCAGCCAGTGGACTGTCACAACGAATCTAATGAATGAGTGTTTTCCTATTTCTTCTTGTGTCTACTGCAGTTTTAATGGAGAAGCCACAATGCCCTATCATCCAATGAGTAATATTCATGAAAAATTATCCATTAGGGAGGTGCCATTCAAAGGAGCTTACAGGTTGGCTATATAGGTAGAATCAGATACACACTCACATGACTGAGCCCCGCATTCCATATTGGACACAATCCCATTCCTTGATCAGCAACACAGATCTTGCTTCACCACACATAAGTAGTTACTAAGTAGATACTGATGAAGTGTGTACTGTATATGTCATATGGTGATACAACATGCTGACCTTAGGATGCATTGTAGCTACATCATAGATCTAAGCCTAAACATCCAACATTGGCTATGGGGCTTTAGTCTTTGTTCTATGCTAGCTATAACATTTACTTTCCTTGTTGCTACTACAAAATATCAGACAAAAGAAACGTAAGGACGGGAGGAATGCTTTATTATGGATTACCACGTGTGAGTAGTCTTTTACAGCAGGGAAGGCATGAGAACAGGAGCTTGAGGCAGCTGCTCACATTGAATCTTCAATAAGGAAGCAGAGAAAGATAATTCTGTGGTATTCAGTCTGATAACCCAGAACCATGGATTCCCACAGTCAAGTGGTTCCTCCATTAGACCCTTCCTCACAGACATAAAATTTGTCTCAAGGCAATTCTATGGTCTGTCATGTTGGCAATCTATTGGTCATTTATTAGCCACTGCAGTCTTTGATTAAGACACTCTACGCATCCTCAAGTAACCTATTAGGATACTTGCACAAACAGCTTCTAGATTTACCTAGGAAAGTATTATAGAGCAACTCCAATAATAATAATAATAAATAATAATAATAATAAATAATAATAATAATAATAATAATATAATAATAACCAGACAGTATCCCAGGAGCAAGCATCTTAAAGTTGTCCTGTATAAGAATAAACCTTGAGACCCACACAACCACTGGTCTATGCCTAGCAAGTAATAATCCCCCAATATCCAGCATCAGTCAATTCAGTGATCAAGAAGATATTGGCACAGAAGCTCAGGGACCTGTGCCAGATACCAAAAATACCCAAGGACCCTCCCACCTCACATATGGGCACAATAGTCACCCCACCCCTGGCCTCACGATAGGTGTGGCCCTTCCCACATATTCCACACTGGCTCCAGAGAGGGCATGAGTTTCACAGATGCTTTTGGTAATCTGATTAAAAATATGTACTTTCCCTGGGGAAATGCACATATACAAACACATACATAGTTCTATACAAATTTCAGTGTGTGCATGGAGCCACCTGATAACCATTCTGAACAGTTACATTATAGCATATTCCAAAATGTAATTTATTTTCCAGGTGGAAGGGTCAGTAGGGAGGAGAGGTTTTAAATGCTTTTCCTACAAAAATACATTTGTGGTTGGCATATATTCCACTATACAAACAGATTGCTTAGTTTGGGGCATCCCTTGCCTTTATTCCTTCCTTGTTTTTTTTTTTCCTCCTTTTTCTTTTTATAAGGTAAACTAATCTGTTCTGGTGCAATTATTCCTTGCTAGCCTCCATCCAAATATTTAACTACCACTATTACTTTCTTAAGAAAATGAGACGTGCATTTGCATCATGTTCTGGCAAAAGCATATTGCAGTCCCGGAATGATTGACAGGCAACACAATTACCTTTGCATGGCTAGGAGAGACCATTTCTGCATTAAAATAGGGCCACATCTGCTCAGTGCATGGCAGCACTTCCTGTCTGCAGTGTGGGAACTGCTGTGTATCTAAAGCTGAATCCTCCACACTGGTGCATCTCCGTCTTCTTTCCCTTCATACGTATCTGATATTTTTTTTCCTTTTTTTTTTTATTAGATATTTTATTTACACTTCAGATGGCATCCCCTTTCCCCATTCCCCCACCCCCACCCCCCTTAGGAAACCCCTATCCCATGCCCCCTTTTCCTTTTTGCATTTATACATTTTTTAAAAATAATGTTAATCATAGGCTTTATAAGTTAAGTGCACCTGTTTGCTGAGGCTTTAAGAAAGCACTGGGAGGCATTCCTGGAAGGGTCCACAGGACTCTCTGTAGGGGCTCTCCCACACTCAACAATGTCTCAACAACAGCACCTTAGGGGCTGGAGTGTCACTCAGTTTGCAGAATGCTTGCCTAGCATGCACAAAGCCCCAGACTTGACTGCTCTCACTGAAAAGCTGGACATGGCAGTGCACACATGTTTTCTAAGCATTTGGAAAACTGAAGCAGGAAGCTCAGAAGTTTAAGATTGTGTTTGATTATATGATGAGTTCAAGGCCAGTCTGGGCTCCGTGAGACCCTGAGAGGTGAGGAAAGAGAGAATAGCATTCTAAAGAGTCTGAACTGCAGTTTTGTCTTACGTGCAATTAAAACGAACACCTGGAATATGTTGCTTAGCAACACAATAACTCCCTTCCTTCTTAAACTACAAGCAGCAACATCAACCATTTCTTGAAAGAAATAAAACACTTTAGCCAGGTACCCCAACCAGATCTATTGAACTAAGAGCTCTGAGCTGGGCATAAGACCCAGCCAGTTAGTCCTCCAGGTGAGTCCCAGGAACATCAAAGCCAACCACCACTGCCTGCCTGCTTGCTGTGTCATTAAGACTTTGACAATGGAACGAGAAGACATGGGGTAGAATATGTATTAGCTTAGTCAGTTTGTTAGTGTCCAGGGAAGAAATGGAAGCCTTGTCCATGAAAGGGACTTGGTGGGGTCATAAGCACAGGCTCCATTGATGGGGCCCATCCCAGAATAACCAAGCTGCGAGCATTAGTAATGCTTATGCTGTGAGTAACATTTCGGAGGAAGCAGCACTTTTGTAAAACTGGCAGCCCGTTCCAGTGAGTTTGTTCTCTCCTCTGATGGTGAGATGAGGCTGGCTGTATCAGCTCATGGCTTCCAGGGTTATTAACATCATGATGGTAGGTCGCCCACTATCTCTCTTGTACCTCCAAAATGTACTTGGTCCAAGTGAGCAAGCTGGAATGCTTCACCTCTCTGCATAAACCCACAATCTTCCAAAGGAATGTGAGGACGCAAAGCTACTAAGTGTGCCCTTCCTCTGAACCTGCCAGAGAACCAGACACCTCCCATCTATAGATCCTTGCACTTGCTAGCCCCTTTGTCTGCCTGCTAGTTGGGGTGCCTCTGTTCCTCCCTTCTGCATCAAAGACTGTAGCTGCAACTGTAGCTTGATGCATGACTATGGCTGTTCTTTCTCCTCTGGAGACTTAGATCTCTAGAGGTCAGTGGAGAGGGAGACCCATTCACGATGCCCCGAGACAGTGGTTAGGGCAAAGGAAGCTTTCTGATGCAGAAAAACAAGGCTAGCTTCCTTTTCCTTGTGGTGATGAGAGTGAGGGAGCTTTCCCACAGTCTCCCTTCAATTCCATGTCTCATACCTTTGGATGCCAGAAGTCTCAGAATAACTTTCCGTAGCCAAAGTGGACTACAAACCATGGCAACTGGGTTATTTTTTCAGAGCAAAGGCTCCCTGAAGGCAAACAGCACAATGTGTTCATCCTGACTTCTGGGAGCCTTTAATACAGATGGATGCAATTGCCTCTCATATTAGCCCTGTGCACAAAACACTCCTTCCGAAGAGAGCAGCAGCCATTTTTCCTGCAAGAACCAAGTCTCTGACACCACATGGCTCTCCACCCCTGTTCAGTGCTGTGTGCCACTGAGCCTTCAAGGCCTAAATTTGACTTTTCTCCCTATTGTCCACAAAATGCAACATTCTTTCTTTGTCCTATAGACATTTAGGAAAATGCAAAACTTCCTGTATTTAAATGCATACTAATTTTTTAAAAATATTAATATTCATCCACACCCCTTTCATCTTATATACTGATAGAATTTGGGATTATTTTTCAGTTTTACCTCTTCCCTTCTTCCAATGCCAATAACCATTACAGCTGAATACAGAAACCAGACACAAGCCTCAGACCACAGGCTCTTAACAACAGTAATAATAATAAAAGAGAAAGGTAGGGCCTCACCAAGCAGCTCACGCTGGCCTAATACTAATGACGCCGCTGACTCTGACTCCCAAGTGGAAACATTATAAGTACCATCACGACCATTCTGTGACCAGTGATTAAATTCTACCTGGAGTTGACAAAGAAATGACTGTCTGCCTTGTACTCCTCTTTAGAATCTGGGTGCCATCCTCTGAACAGATAATTATTAAACCTCTTCTGGGCTTGAAGTAAGGTGTTACAGTTTAAATGAGATGCAATCTGTGGGAATTCTTTGGCTGCAATCTCTATGGCCAAACAAAGGATAGACACAAATGCATTTTCCATGAGGTAGAAGCTAATGAGCAGCCTAGACAGACAGGAGTCTGACACACTGATGCTGTTACACACGGGGAGAACATGTAACTCTGCCTCAGGTAGCCATTGGGTGATAGTCATGGAATTTATTGCCTCAGTGCAAAGCACATGGGTGACCACTTAGAAAGCATTACCTCACCAAATTCTATACATGTTTGTACATCTGTGGCCCAGTTTACAAAGACTAAACCAATCTCAGACGTCTTAGTAACCATTCCAGCTGCAGAGCCACTTGCCAGGGAAGCTGCACCTTGATGCAAATGTCTATGTTTTTGCACCTTGTCTGGCCCTTAAGTGGTGAGCTAGCTGCTTTTGGATGAAGATACTGGGGGAAAAGACATTGGGAACAAAGGAATAGCATGTAAAAAGGCATGATGGCATGAGAACGTGTCACAGATGTGCTCTTGCTGCAGCTTGGCTCAGGTCTCTGCTTTGGGGCTCTAAGTTACTATCTGTTGCTTTCCTGCTTTTCATCAGATCTGTTCTAAGGCCTGTTGGTAGAAGCTGACCTTGCCTTCTGACCCCACAGCAGTGCCTTTTTACATTGCTAATGTCAAAGCCTAGCTCAGGACCTTACCCAGCTCTGCCTGCCTTTTGGATTAGAGGCCAGCACTGCTTGACAAGCGCTCTTGTGAACTGTAGCCCGGCAGGATCAAATCCAAACAACATCTGAAATCCATTCCTACCAATCTCCTTAGTGTGTGAAATCCCTGCCACACTTTAAGGATAATGGTATTGGGGGTTAGCCAATCAACTCCGAAAGGACTCTGGGAAAGACACATACTCCCATGTTCTCCAGCAAGCCAGTGTCACTGCTGTGCGTGAGCGTGTATGCTTAGATGATGAAATGCACTCTCCCTTGGCTTAAGATGCTTGGCTTTTCTGTGTGCTCATTCTGCTCCTGAGACCCTTTCGCATCAAAGTTGTGCTTCTATTAGGGCCCCGGCTTGATTCAACAATTGAGTTCACTGGTCCTTTGTCAGCATCAAAAGTCATCCAGAAACTTCATGGGAAGATGTTACAGGAGGTTGCTGATGATGACCGTCCTATGAAGACAACAGTTCGGAAAGAATAGCATTTACCCTCAGGGTATTGTGCAGTCCTCTCAGAAGTCTGAGTGCATCCAGGAGTAGATGGCTTCTGTAAACCCACTCAGATACCTAAGACATAGAATGGAGTCTCATGATGACATAGCATTGAGCTTTCTTGCCTTGATATTTCAACAGACTTGGAGAAATACTAGATCACCCCTTCCCCCTAGAAGTGTCTTCTTTCTTGGCTGCTGTTTCTATAGGCCTATGCAGAGCTTCCAACATATTAGGCTTAGTCCATCATAAAGAAGAACTTTGCCTCAGTCTGACCGTGATCTATCTGAGTACTTACAAACTTATATACAACTGAACTCTAACCCCCACTCATGAATACCTAAGGGCTCTGCACATACAAACACATATATGTACTCCCATACATTTGTACATATGAAAATGTATTCTTCACACATGCATATCTAGAGATCTAGACACAGACATACATTTAGAGTTTTCTGCTACATTGATAATAAAAGTCTCACAGAGCTACCACAGAGAACACCACAGTATGAAATAATTACAGAAGAAAGTGCCTGACCCCATCTGGGATATTTGAGGGTCCTCCAAGACTATGTAGTTCTAGCCTAACTGAAAGTGCTCTGTTCCTAGGCTCTGCCCTTGCAGGCCCATTCTGGAACAGATGCTGTGTTTTATGTTTGGTGATGTAGGGGATCTGTGGTTTGATTCCCAATTTTAATATCATCAAGATACTCAAATCTGTGTAGGCCACTTGAACATACAGTTTGCCTTTTCTAGTCATGCAATGCACCTCTTTCTGAGAGGGAGAAGCTCACTTTGGTGCCCAAGCCAAAACACTCTGACTCTGGTCCACCATGAAACCCAGATTACATGGAAACCCAGCAGAAAGTTTCCAATTTGATGGACAGCTGTTATCTCCAACCTCCTTAATCTGTTTGAAACTCTCCTCAGTTCCTGTGTTTCGGATCATGAGACCAGACTAACCTGGCCCATGCAGGGTTGGTGCGTCTGCATGGGGAAATGCACTAATCCGAATGTTTCTCTTTGTGTGTGCACCTCTACAGTGTTGTTTACCAGGATGGATTTTATGGTGCAGACATTTATGTAAGTATTCATTAACGTGCATGCCGTCCTCCTTACCTCCAGGAGCCATTCTTTATACAAGTTTGCTCTGAACTCAGTGGGAACAAATTACCTCTTTGGGGTCAAAAGGGAATTCTCTCAAGGTGGAAGGGCTGCCAGTCCTGAGCTCAAAGGACACGTAAGTTGCTCTTTGAGGGGAATTAATAACTTGGACTTGATCAACTTTGGAATAGACAAACACAACTGCACCCATTTTAAAGAGATGTGCTTTGCCCCCTTTCATGCCAAATTAAAAGTCCACCCACAATGACATTTACTCTAAAGTTCTCAGTATGCTCTGTGCGTTTTCAGTTGGGTATACAGAGCAGAAGCTGGTAGTTACCAGCTGCAGAGAACCGAAAGGTATTTTCATGGCTGATAGTTTCTTATGCTTTTCTTACAAAATGTAATTATTTATCGACAGTGTTGGGAACAATCCATTCCTCTCTTTTCTCTGAACACAGCTATAAACATCTAATTCTGTGCCACCACAACATGTATGACCTGGAGGGTTAGGCCCCTTCTCTCTAATAATGTATTCTCTTTATTTATCTAAATAGTTCCTTTATCTAGTACTATTTGCCAACTGGTTCCATTTTATGAAACTCCTCTTCATGAGGATGTGTCTTATCTTCAGAACCACAATGAAATGTCCTTACCCAAAGAAGCCATGTCCTGATGCTCCCATGATGCTGCACTAGTGTGATGAAAATAGTTTGGAATAGAGTTTAAACTAAGTAGGCAGTAGAGGAGTTCTCTCTATCTCTCTCTCCCTCCCTCTCTCTCTCTCCCTCTCTCTCCTTCCCTCTCTCTCCCTCCCTTTCCTTCCCTCTCTCTCCCTCCTTCTCTCCCTCTCCCTCCCTCTCTCTCCCTCCCTCTCTCTTCCTCCCTCCTCCTCCCTCTCTCTCTCTCTCTCTCTCTCTCTCTCACACACACACACACACACTTACAATGCACCATTGATGACCCCAAGTAAGTAAACAGAATCATACTTGTTTTTCATACACTAGGTAAGAAAAGTCAAATGTTATCTTTGTGTAGATTGATGCTATTTAGTAGAAAGCAGGCAAGCCTGGTTATTTTACTATATCATATTGCTTTGAGTCTCACAATGCAGCAGTTTTGCAGTGAGGTAACAGTCTCCATCACTGATGGGCTTAGTTTCATTCTGATTATATCTGAGACACTTGCTGTTACTTTCAGGCTAGTACAATTTTTGCCCTTTTGCCAGACTAGCATGAATGAACATGTCCTCCATTTATCCTGAGAACAATTGACTTCCTTCTGTCATGAAACTTAAGATGCTCCTCCTGTGCCCGTTTACTCCAGAACTTCAGTTCATGCCATTTCACGTATGAGGTGGGGAGAGCCTGGTCCTACCCTCAGGTATAAAGTGAATTAGAGAGTCAATCCATAGCTATAACCTCTGTGTTGCCTGGAGTGGGCTGAACCCAGCATCACTGAAATTGGGTTTTTATCATTTTGTTCTTAAACTTAGGAGGTGGCAGGCTTTACTTAAGAGATAAAGTCCACTAGAAATAAAACTTCTGTATTAACATCTGTTCAAGAAAAAAGATAGATGGGAATCCCTAGTTAACAATAAAAACATTTTAATTTAGCCATCAGTTATTGGTTATCCACCTCTCTGGACTCAGTTTCTCATATGTGAAATAATTTATTAATTGTGATCTCCCATGCATATTTCAAAGGGATTCACTTTTTATTGCCTTTTAGATTCCTATGCAATGTGAAGAAAATGTTCGACAGGGGCAAGGATGTCACAACAAGAAGAAACAGGGTTAGGGAGCTGACTTAGTCAGTAGCGTGACTGTCGGGCAAATGTGAGAAACTGAGTTCAGAGTTTCAGCATTAACATAAAAGTCCAGGCTTAGCAGGACTTCGTGAACACCCAGCCCACCCAAGCAGTGAGTTCCAAGTTCTGTGAGAGACCCTGTATTACAAAGTAAGGCAGACATTTGATTGAGAGTGGTACCTGATGTCAACCCCTGGCTTCTGCACATGTGTGTGCACACTCCTATTATGTGTAGATTTGTACACACACACACACACACAGAGAGAGAGAGAGAGAGACAGAGGTGCAGAGACAGAGATAGAGAGGCAGAGAGACAGAGGGACAGAGGGACACAGAGACAGAGAGCGAGAGCAAAAGTGAGAGTACAGGGAAGGAATGGAAAAATTCTAGCATTGTACATTGTGGATTCTAGGGTGCTAGGGCCTACATCAGAAATCCATAGAGCAGAGAGAACAAAGCAGGAAAGATCAGGGGGTCATCAGGCTCTGCTGCCTCGTGCCTATGTTGTGCAAGCTGCTTTCTTTTCAATCTGCCCATCCCCGTTTTCTGCTCTTTATATCATAAAAACAATGTGACTTTTAAGTGTCTGTTCCAAATATATGATGAGGTAACCCTGCTGGAGTAGTAGGTTAGCCTCCCACTTGCCTAGTGTTTGTCCTCTGGGCTCCTACAGATCACTGTAGTACAGTGTTGCTGTGGGGGTGTGACCTTCTGAGATAGAAGGGGACTAGACCTTGGGACCTCCCACCTCAGCGGCAGAGCAGGGGACCATGGGCAGCTCTAACTTCAAAGGAAGTAAATGGCATGAATTATTTCCTATACTCTTGAATTCACAGAACAAAGCTCAGTCTCAGTAGGAACATCATTCTGAATGTGTGGATTTAAGCCACAAGTCCCACTGCTCCGCTGAGGAATCCATCTGAACAGTGAGCCCCACACTTTTTAAAGTGGCTGGAGAGATCTCTTGAAAATCATTTCAGATTCTGTCTCATTTAAAGAAAAGTCTCTGGCCTACGCCTACAATCTTATCATAATATTGTACAATAAATAGGTTCACGAATGTATAAGTGGAAACAGTCTCTCTTTGAGGTTTTCCTTTCTTATTTTTTCTATAATCCATTAAGTAAAGAACCAAGTACCTAGCTTTGGTCTCCTCTAATCAAGGCACATTCTTCTTGTTCAATCCCTTCTCCACCCTTCAGCTTATCAGATAGGATCATCCATACTAACAGGAGAGAACTCTCTGAACCCACTGCTCTGTGCCTTGTGCCCTGATGTCTCCTTCCTCTCCACTTTGTCCTCCACGGTCTCTGTCCCCTGTCACCCAAAGTTGAATCTCTTAGGCGTTTCTGGGATTTTTGATACTGCCAGGGCACCAAAGATTAGAAAGACCTTCCAAATCACTACAACAAGCTCCTACCCACAATGATCTTAAACTTTTCAAAGAAGTGGAAGTTGAAGGAAGAGGGACAGATGATCATTGGTACCTGGAGACAGCTATAGAGAGTAGTCTTGTCAAGAAATACCATGGACCTTATGCTCAGGAGAAGCTATGGTGGAAACAGCACCCCTCCTATCTAGGGAAGGTGTCCTGACAGAACGTAGGCTCGGAGAAAAGCTATGTGCTACACAGACAGCTACATATCAAGAGATAAAGGAGGTTCTAGTCAGAACATGGGATGGGTAGGATTATCTATCATCAAAGCCCTTTTCTGGAGTTGGGGGCTAAAACACATACTAATCTTTTAAAAAGTAGATATTCTATTTTTATAAATAGCATACCAAGTGTGAATGATAACACAAATTTTATCAAAAAGTATTGAAATAAAGTCATTAGTTAATCTTCTTACTTGTGGGACAGGGTAGACTTATTCGGGATCATGTTTGAGGGCACAGTCAGTCATGACTAGAAATCATGGTAGTAGGTGCATGTAGCCACTGGTCACATGGCATCCCCAGTCAGAAAACAGAGAGCCATGAGTGCCTGTGCTCACTCCATTTTCTTCTTTTTATTCAGTCTGAGCACCCTGCCCAGGGAGGGTACCATTCACATTTAGGATGGGTTTTCTTGCTTCAATTACCCCAATCAAGAAACTTCCCACCAGATATATGCAGAGTTTATTTCCTTAGTAAATCTAGAGGCCCATCAAGTTGATAATTAATTAACCATCACACTCACTTTAATTAAGAATGTGTCAAATTAAATAATAAAGAAGCAATAGCAAGAGTGATATTAACTGAAAGTCACAGAAATAGACTTCTCCAGACCTACAGAGCCAGGTCCCTTGTTTATGGGTGAAGCAGTAGAAATCACAAAGCTAGACACTGGCCAAGGAGCAGAAACTAAATACTGCTTGACATTTTCAAGGTAGATCAAAGAAGACTGTATCTGATCCGAAACAATGATGGAAAACAGACAAAGGAGTGGAGAGAGATGATGGGAGAGCAATGGGGATGTGAAGAATGTTTGGTGGAAATTGGGCTAAGAAAGTAGTAAATCAGGCAATAGAATGAAGTGGGGGGGGAGGAAGGAAAAAGAAGGAATAGCATATTAACATTATGCAGCATAGTAACAATACCCTAAGCTACTGAAGAGAAGGAGAAACACTGAGCCCCCACCCCAGCATGCACATCTCAACATTCCATTGTATTTCACACTGCTCTTTTGTTAGAGCTCCTGGTTGGAACCCTGTCTCTGCAAAGCTGTTCCTTCACTCAAGTCATACTGGCAGTGACTAAGTGTCCTCATTCCATGCTGAGTGAGTTTGGGAATAACAGGAGTGAGCCTGGAGCTTTGGGTACAGAGATCATAAATCTTCCAACTTGAACCCCAAGCCTTTCCTTTGCAAGACTTTATGTTGACAGGGGTCCAAGTTTAATAAGCATTAGGGGTCCAGGGAGGGATCAGCATTAGGCTGGCTATCCTCAGTCACTAGAAGGACTCAAAAGTACATTGGGAAATTAAGAGGCTGAGATGCAAGAGGATACTTAGCATCCAGTCCACACCACAGCATGTCCTCCTTGCCACAGCCCAAGAGACAGAGACTTTATCACTTCCATGTTCTTCAGAGAAGGAAACTGTTCTCCCAGAAAAAAAAAAAAAAAAATTGAAGTAATTTATTCCCAAATCTTCCCTGATACCAAGTCTTCTGCCTACACGATCTGCAAACAGAGTTCAACACCTAAGCACTGGACAACAGATTAATTTACAATGGTAGGGTTTAGTGAGAAAAAAGGATGGGAGAGGATGTGAAGATAACATAGAGATGAATAGAGAGTAGTGCTGAAGAGGTGGCTCTACAGTTAAGAACGTTTACTGTTCAATCCTGAGGATCAGAGTCTAGACCTTGGAAACCACATAACAAGCCCAGGAGTTAGATAGAATTCTGGCCTCCTTCTCTGCCCAAGACATAGCTGCCTGGATGGGAAGGAAGGAAGGAAGGAAGGAAGGAAGGAAGGAAGGAAGGAAGGAAGGAAGGAAGGGAGGGAGGGAGGGAGGGAGGGGGAGAGAGAGAGAGAGAGAGAGAGTAAGAGAGAGGGAGGAAGGTGGAAGGTAGGGGGAGGAAAAAATAAGATTAAGAAAAAAAAGGCATCTCTAAAAGGTAGAGTAAATCACTAGTCAACAATATCTGTACATGAGATATTCAAATGAGCAATGGAAACTAGGAAAAAAGGTAAGAAGAGGGAGAGAAAAGAGAGAGAGGAGAGAGGAGTAGAGCGAAAGGAAGAGGGGATGAGAGGGAATTAAAACACATTTGGGCGAGTGCACCTCCATGCTCTTGGATTTTGGAAGAGGAAAGTTAACTGCAATTAAAAAGAAGGAAAGTCAGATGACATTTAAAAATGTATATACAGATCCATAGAGCAGGTCCCTAAATGTCACTTTGCTATCTGCCATGGAATCCAGAGACTTATTTCTCTTCCATCTCAAGTGACACACATGAAATAGCCCCATGAACAAATGTTTCTTTCACAGTCGTTCTCAATCTGTATTGTTGCTCTACTGAGGCGAGACCTGAGTTAAGCATATAAAGGATGTATGCACCACATGGAGCTGTCCTATGTGCACCCACAGGCTCACTGGACGAGGCTATTTAAAATACCACTGAAGCCCTCAGTATGATCAATGCAATTGTGAGGTGCCTCTTTTGCTGTGTGAGCAGAAAGGGCTAAACTTGCTGTGTAAATCTGGGCTGTCCCTGAAAGGTTATATTAGTCCCCTAAGCCGTTGACATCAAAACTAAGTTCTCAGGTGAGCCAGAAAATTCCAACCGTGAGATAAGAGAAATTCATAATACTGAAACTGTTGGGGTGCAGAGGGAACGGTGAGAAGCCATGAAATTATCTTTTTATTTTCTTAAAAACAAATATCAATGTATCCCAATGCGGAGCACACAGTTTGAGCTCCACGTTCACCTTACTTATAATTGTCAGTACAAGAATTTTCAAGTCCAGGACTGGACCATGCCTAGTCCCCCTTTCGGTTTCGCTGATTGCTCTTAATACTGAACTAAAAGAAGCAAACTTGTAAATGAATTGCTCCAGGGTTGCTATCTGATTTGTGCACTTTCTTTTATTTATTTCATTTTTGCATTGAAAACATTACATCTCTGTTTCCTTATAGAGTAGTGTATCAAGAGCCAGTGTATGGCAATAAATTGCTACAGGTATGAATTCCTGACTGATGGAAAGCACTCATCACTGTGGTTGTGGGTTTGCTCTGAAATCCTGACTAACAAGATGTTTCTCGGGAGGGCAAATGTTTGCTAACATAGAGCAGTGGAGCCTTGACTGAATTTTCCAGTTTTAATGCAGATTTATCCTGTTACTTCTGATATGTCCACAATGGGGATGGGATACTTCTTCCAGATATCAGCATTGTAGGTATAGACTTGGATGGATCATGAATTTGCCATGTTAAGAGGTCTAATGTGGCTTTTAATTTCTTGAATTATAAAAATTAAAAACCATTTTTTAAAAAAAATGTCCAGGAAGAGAGCTCAACAGGTAAAAATGTTATCTGCTAAGACCTGACAACCTACTTGAGTTTGAGTCACAGAAACCCAGATAGATGGAGAGCCCTGACTCCTGAGAGTTGTCTGCTGACCTCTATATGTGCACACCATATATGTACACACCACGGAGCACACACCACACACCACACACACACATGCCACTGCATGCACGTACATGCACCCCACAGCACACATACCACAACACACACACCACACCATACCACACCACACACATATGCACACACCACAGCCACATCCACCACATGCATACTGTGGTATGTGAGCATAACAGCCATACACACACACCATAGCACATGCACACACCCATACATTCAGTACCTATCCATACACAAACACACATGCAAATAATAATAAAATGATAATGATAATAATAAGTCCTGACTTAAAATGTATCTAAGCCCATCAGATATAAATCCATCAAAAGAAAGAATTTTCAAATTAAGGAGCTGGCTCAGCACATAAAGCACTTGCTGTGTAAATATGAGGACCAAAGTTTGAATCCTCCAGAAACCAGATAAAGCCAGATATAGTACCACTTGTCTGCTTCATCACTGCTGTGGAGAGATAAGGCAAAGACATGGGGATTCCAAGAAGCCCATAGACCAGCTACCCTAGGGTACATAGTAATCCGCAATAAGGAACAAGGCAAGGGCCAACACCCAATGTAACATCCATCCCTGCACATGGCACGTGTGTATATACAAACACTCACACAGGCCAGAAGGTGGAAGATTTTAGGGTTTGTTAGAATAGATTTTCTCCACAATCATTGATAGGTCCTTTGAATATTCTAGAATCTTTAAATCAAAAACTCTAGCCTTGAGGCATCGCATAGCTAATATCGCCTGTACTGCTCCCCGCTTTCACTGGAGGTACTCAGACATTTTTATTCCAGTTGCTAACCCCACCCCAAACCAGTAAGCCTTTAGGAAGATTTTTAAAAAGAAAAAAAAAAAGAAAAGATAAAAGTCAACGCATTCGTCCAACACTGGCAAAGACTCTTCAAATGTGGTCTATAGCACCCTTAAACATGCCAGAGAGAGTGCAAGATGGTAGGCCACATGGCTCTGTGCCATAGGCTTACCATCTCAGCACTAGAGAGTCAGAGGCAAGAGGATTGCAATGCTGGTTATGGAGTAAGCCAATACTAGTATAGACCAGTTAATGAGAAACTTCCAAAACCTGAAGTCAGAAGACGGCTTGGCTCTTTGGGTCTGTAATAGAACACTTGCATAATATGCATAAAGCCCTGGATTCATTATCCAGTAAAGTGTGTGTATATACACATACACACAGACACACAGACACACACACACACACACACACACACACACACACACACGAGTAGAATAGATAAAACTGTACTACACTTTTTCTCCCCTTTGGTTTTAAGAAGGAAAAAAAAATCTCCTCTTTCATGACATTATTTTTGTCACTGGATCTGGAGGCACCAGACATACGAAGACCTAGGTCTGCTGACCTCAAAAAGAAGCAGACCTCATTTTTCAGACATCAGCAAAAACTATGCAGAAGCTCTGGCTCTGCAAGCTGCAGAGCACAGAGCAATGCAGCCCATCTGAGTCACCTTTTAGAAAAGCAAATTAAAGCAATTTGTATCTGTGGGCCATTTTACAGGCGGTGCATATACACTGAGTTAATACACAGCTGCACCATTGCTGAAATATGGATTTCATGCAGAAGAGAACTAGGAAAGACTGTGTGTAGTATAGAGAAGCGGCATGATGACGTCACCAAATCCTTCTCACCCCAATACCACATAGTGCAGGGACCAATACTGTACACACCAGCCCAGTAGATGCTTACCTTTAAATACAGTTTCCTAGAAACCGAGAAGGGTACCCCTTTGGTAAAGTGCTTGGTTTGCAAGTCAGAACCACTAAGGTCAGAACTGAGGGGGTTTGCATTTCTTTTGTTTATTTGTTTGATTTTTAAATCCAAGCATGAAGGCCTCTCTTTCTAATCACAGAGCTAGAAAGTCAGACAGAAGGCTTGGTTGGCACATTCTAGACTAATGAGAGACCCCACCACATCTCATAAAATAAAAGAGAAACAGGCACACACACACACACAGAGAGAGAGAGAGAGAGAGAGAGAGAGAGAGAGAGAGAGAGAGAGAGAGAGAGAGAACAGTGCCTGAGGAGGTTGCCCTCTAGCCTCCAAACACATCTGCTCTCATGTGCACCCGCAGCTGCACATACCTAAACACGCATGCAACACACAGTGATGTATTCACTTAACTAGTCAGGCTGCTGTCAACTGTGATCCCAGTGTTTGGGAGGTAGAGTCAGGAGGATATTTAAACTTGCTTGGCCTACAGAATCATCTCAAGTCCAACTTTATATTTATATGACACTGTCTCACAATAAAAAGTAAGCAAGTTTTTTTCTTTTTTTTTTCTTTTCTTTTTGTCTTTATGACAGACTTGGGAACTAGCTTAATACTGTAGCATTTCTTCAGCATTTACTAGATCCTAGTAACCCAACATAAACAACAAGGTAAAAGCAAATCAAATTAATGAAAGATAAGTCAATTGAAACTTCAATTAAATTGTAGTCCCCACATTCCAAGTGATAAGAAAACACCTAAGATGGTTAACCACCATGCTGAACAAGACACAGGCAGGATATCACTCTCATGTCATGTGACCTGTTTATCAAGGTTCGTACCATTTATTTTAACAATATCGGCAGACTAGGACACTAGGTCTGAATGGTACTTGATAAAAATGGAGAGATGATTTCACAGCAGTGCTAGATGCTCATTAGAGGCCTAGTAGTCAGTACTCAGCACTAAGTTCAAGGGTTCCAACTGCCTGTAACTACACATCCAGGGGATTCAATTTCTTTTTCTGACCTAGGCGCATGCACACATGTGAATGTCATGTATTCACATAAATACACACGGATAAAAATTAAAACCTAAACTCGACTGAGGATGTAGCCCACTTAATACAACGCTTGCTTTGGCACATGCATGTGTCTTTCCAGGCAGGTTGGAAAGCAGATGTAATTTCAGTGCCTCAAAGGAAGGAGACTGGATTATTGGAAACTCAAGTTAATTCTTAATTCCATAACAAGTTTGAAGCTAGCCTATGCTGCATTTGGTCCTGTCTCAGAAACAAAGCAAAACAAAAGAGAATACTTAAAAGCAAATATCTCAAGTAAGAGAAATAACCTCAGGGTATTGACCACTTATGCCTACTTGGCATAGACTGATTTCCTTTCAATGGTAAAGCCATAAGTAAATATAGAAGAGAAAGATCATTACCAAACTTTTTGACTTTCATAGGAGAAAGAAAAGGGAAGGAAGAAATATATTATAATCAAATTATGATCTCAAAGTTAAAATTAACAAAAGAAAACACTGTTTTATAAAAGTACAGTGCATGCATTCATAGCTACATTTACATTCCCATGATAAATGTCAATCTTTTAGGCAGTGAAACTCATATTAGTTACCTCTGTTTGCCCTAGAGACATGTTTTCTACCCAATCTCGTGGCAGACTCTTCTGCAAACCTTGAGAGACAGATGTATAGTCTGAGCCAAACCATTTAGAATTTACTTAGAAGCTAATATATCTTTAGGGTTTTTCCACCACTGGATAGACAGAAAGACAGACAAACACACACACACACACACACACACACACACACACACACACACACACTTCATCCAATTGCTGCTAACACCTCACAACCATTGGCTGGTCAGTTCTAACCCCTTCTTACCTTATTAAATTTAATGCACATACCTGCATATTTACATCTTTCTGATATATCATGAAAGCCAAGAAAAATTGTGAGGCAGATTAAATGAACAACTCTAGAAAACAGTGCCCTGATTTCTCCTTGGCCAGCCGTCCTCCTCTGGAGTTCAGTGCCAGTCTGACACCTGCTTTGTTTTTATGACTTTTCAGCACATTTAATGAGCTCCCCCATCCCTCATTAGAGAACACTGTGTTTGGAGCACCAGGTGGTGTCTGGCTAAGACCTTTTTTGTTTTAAATCACACATTTTTTTTTCCTTAAGGAAAGCTGACACAAAAATTCCTGGCTCTGTATTATTGGCGATTATCCACCAAGATGTCTTAGGTGTGTCTTCACTAAGGCTGATCCAAAGAACAAATTTCCCCATAGAAAAACTGGCTCTTTTGGTACACGATGGAGGATTTTAGTGAAGCACAGTGGCAGAACCCTTGAGAGCTGTTTCCTATGTGTTTAAAGTTACTTTTGTAGCCTTGCTTCGTCCCTGTGTACGTGGCCACATGTATGTCACTTGTCAACTTTGCTCTCCTGTCATTGGGCATTTTGCAGTTGTCAGCCCTCTGACACAGCACTTTATCCTGAGCTAGCCCCTCACAGTGAGGGTGAGAACCCATCCCTTGGAGGACTGCAGTACTGTGAATTCTCATTAGAACCTGAAAAAGCCCCTGTTGCCTCTGGACACTGGGTCCAATGTGTTAATTGTGCTGAGATCATTTCAAGGTGGCTGACACATTGCCCTGGTCTGTTGAGCAAGCTGTTCTTTTCTGGGTTTGATAATCAATGCTCCACTGCACACAATTCCTCCTCAATAAGCCCATTTGTGATTCCTCTTTGCTTAATTGAACAATGGCAATTACTGGTACACAGAACTAAATGTTAATTATTTTCCTTTGCAGATTTTTTTCTCTTAATGATTTTATTTACAAATTGGAAGGCTTTATCATCTTCCCCTTCGCTGAGCCAAATTCTACATCTGAATGTGTGTGACAAGTGTGATATGTGTGACCTGTATTAGTGTGATGCGTGTGACCTGTAGCTGTATGATATGTGTGACCTGTTACCTGTGTGATACATGTAACAAGCAGCAGTGTGATATTTTCAGCTGAGAAGATAGAATTTTTGACAATTGTTTACTTTTGTAATAATGATGGAATGTTAATAAAGCCTTCTACAACCACTAGTGATTAAATGATCACAGGCACACGTGTGCGCGTGCACACACACACACACACACACACACACACACAATTACTAAGGAATTTGCTGATCTGGTTTCTACACTCAATATGAGGCAGGAGAGTGCTTACTTTTTATGAAGAAATGATCAAAGATTAATAAAATTTAGATTAATATTTGTTAAGTTATGGTAAAGCAAGGTCATTTCTGAAAACCTGGAAAGTTCAGAAAAGTAGAAAGAATACTTAATCCTCACCCGAGACCATCACCATTAACACTTAGGTGCATTTCTTTTAAAGGGCTCGGGGTTCTAACTTCAGAAGATATGCTTAGGGTTTCTAACCTTTAACACACAGCCAGGCCTGATCTTCAACCTCCTCTCTCTCCAGTGTTTTTTGACTTCTGCTCTGTTACTAAGCTTTTATTAACCTCAACCTTAGATGGGTGGACGTGGGTAGCTGCTGTGCTGGTGTGGGCTCCTGACCACTGGGTATCACTGAACTGGGCTCTGCATTCCTAAGCCTTCTCTCTTCTTATATTGTAGGGTGGTTATGCTGCATACCGCTACGCCCAGCCCACCCCTGCCACTGCCGCTGCCTACAGTGACAGGTAAGTGTCTTCCTTCTCTAGAGGACTTGAAGACAGCTGGTGGGGCAGGATTCTCATTTGGTCTTGCTTGAAATCAGATGCATGACTACTGAGGAGGAAACCCCTAAAAGTTAGGGCCTGTGGTGAAGTTCTACACAGGCTACTTGAGCGAAGGAGGATGCTTAAGTCTTGCTCATTGTGAATTCCTCACCCTGTCTGATGCAAGGCTGAGAAAATCTACTCTGTCCCTGGATAGCTATTTTTCAGGTCTCCTTATTCCTATATCCATGTATTTTGTACATGTAAACACACACACACACACACACACACACACACACACTGCAGTACAATCTTCTCATAGCCTTCTCTAGAAGACCATAGTCTTATCTAGCTCATAGGAAGAAGACAAGATGCTTATGAGCCTAGAGGCTTCCTTCCTTTCCCACATGACCCTCAGGAAAACATTCCCCTCTGCTCCATTGAATTCAAAATAGAGAAATGGGCAGTACACCTGGCTCTCATAAGGAGATTCATTGATCTTGGCAGTGCCCAGTTTGGGCAGTGCCCCAACTTACAAACATAAGCCAACTTTCATTTGCCCTGCACACCTCGCATGAAGACTGGCAGCTGGAGGTACAGAAGTATATTTGAGAAATGCAGAATTCCGGATGGATGTGTGTGAATGCCTTGGTCCCCAGACTTTGGCAATGTGATGGTTTCTAAAACAGTTAGAGTTATTTCTATATAGGTGCCCACAGGGCAGTAAACCAACCAAACAACCCAAAATGTGTGTGTTTCCATATTGAATGCGATTTTCTGGCTCTGTTCTCTGAGGACATCACTGTGAATGTTCGGGTGCTCTGCATGCAAGAATGTCCTGGAGGGTGCTTATTTTCCGTGATGACTATTTTAATTTGAGGATTTGTTTCATGAATAAAATAATAATGGTAATGATTTGCATGTGTGGCTGAGGCATGCTGGGTCAGACAGGTAAGCAAGCAGGCAAGGGGTGTGGCCCGTGAATGGGAACTGTCAGAAGACACTGGGGCTCCCGCCTGGCTTGTGGCCATGCAGTACCTCAAGGTTTGCTGTGGTGCACTTTTCCTGCACCTCCATCCCATTTCTCCCAAGAAGGGTTGCTAGAGCGCAGCAGCTGCAGAATTCTGCAGTTTAATAAAGCAAAAGAAATCCCTGAATTTAAGATGCCATACTTAGCCGCACGCACAAACTCATCAAAAATGAGCTAAGATTTGCTGTCTGGCTACACACAGGAATTATCACTGTTTTCTCATGAGCACTTATAACCCATTTTCCAAATTGTGGAGAATCTTCAAAGAGATCCAAGCCACTGGCCAGACACACTTGTAAATACATGAATTATCCATTTATCCAATCATCAGTTGGCAAGATGCAAGATGCTTCATGTAAATTATTATCTTCAGTATTCTCTGACACAGGGTTAGGACAATTGAGAGGGTCAAAAGGCTAATAAAAATGATGAGAATCTCGAAATACTTGAGATCATTCTACAAATGAAAAGGCTTAAATGTTATTAAATTCCAAGTACTGCAGCTCCACACAGTCTCAATTGTAATGTGGCTCAGCTACAGCCCTTAATTATTTTATGAAAATATCTCTAGATGCTAAATTCTCAAACGCCCACTTTGTATGTAATTATAATCATAGTAACTTTAGCCTGCTGTATAATTATAAGAATCTTAAACAGATTTATTTCTTTGAGTGTTTATCTTGCCTCTCCTAAGAATACGTGCATTTAGCCCCAAGTTGAAAGAAGGTTAATTATAAGGATAGACTTTAAATCGCCTTCTTCAATAAGACTTATTTCGATACTTGATAAAAAAAAAACAAACAAACAACAATGTTTAATACTAATCTTAGAGTTACCGAGAAGGTTCACCCATCCCCTTGCATCCATTTGAAACTGTGAAACATCTCTGCATTGTGGAACACCATATATGCAAATATCTGTATAAAATCTACAATTTTAAAATTATTGAGAGTTCTCATTGGTGATGCATTCTACTGAAAAAGATTACCCTCATTTTGGATTGGTAAATCTTTAATAACTGCAATTCCCGGTTTAGTATAACAGTTGCAGATGAAGGAGCCCACTAACTATATTCTTTTTCATGTAATTGGCCTCTTGCTGTTTATTAGCCATATTTGCACATTAGGTCCTCTTGGTTGCTGTGGAAATTGATTACTGGCTCTATTTAACTTTATTGTGAGCAGAATACTTGTCACCTATGGAATTATTCATTGAGGTAAATTCAGTAATAGGTGAATTACCAGAAAACAATCTCTAAAATGAGATTTCTGGTTTGATTTATCATTATTAAGCAGTGGTACCTTTTATTTTTAATCAATGCAGACAAGAAAGGGGCTTTATTAAAATACAGTCAGGGGGAAATGGGGAACTATCAGAATAGCTTTTGAATCTCTACTAAAGATGCAGAAGCTATCCAGGGCAATGATAAATTCTTGCATTTTTATCCCACCATATCACAGCATGTGCAGGAACAGACCCTTACTTCCCCATCTCTGGAAGACAGACAGGAAGACAAAGAGATAAACTTCTAAACTAAAAGAATCACTTTCAAACTTGGAGGGAAATAAGACAAGTGGATCAGGTTTGAGAAATAGTCACTGGTTGTCAATTTAATCCAAAGCAACACAGCAACATCCCTTCGCTGTGACTGACTCTTCAGCCTTCTCCAAAGTGGAGACAAGTCTCCATTGCTGCCCCACCCCTACCCTCACACACTGGTAGGATTTTGTCTTTACTCAACCCAAACTACAGCCTTTATAAACTTAAAGTTCAGGAACCCTTTGAGAAGTATTGAACAACAGTAACCTCGGCGCTGCCTGGAGGTCTTTAATGGGAGCTTTGCAGCTCCCTGCCCATCATCTTCCTGATTAAATGATCACAGGCTGACATCTCAGAGCAGCCCAGAAGTCTCTGGGTATTGACCTTTTGAATGAAGACCATCTGCTGCAGGCCAAGCTTTTCCCAAGCCACGAGGTTGAACTGAACTTAGGTAGCATTGTAGCTGTGTTGATGAATTGAGTGGGGATAGGTGAACAGCATTCTTTGACATTTTACAAACATTTGGTAAACACTTGACCTGATCAATTCTTTATTTGGTTAATATCTTGCTTTGGTGTAATGGAAGCCAACTGTCCAGACTCTCAAGGAGATTGTTTTCTGAGCTTGAACCAATCAGAGCATGGCGGTGGGGCCTGTGGTCATCTGGTCATTGCATGCCACTCGGTGTTGCTGATGTGTTTGTGGTATGAACGTGCTGGGTTGGACAGGTCCATCACATTAGCTCCATGAATGGCTTGCTTGGAATAAGCCTGGGGTGCAGGTCTCTCTTTATTGATTGGCTCTTGGTTCCTTGTGTTCTATGGCTTGGTCTTTGTTGCATCTTTTGGCTGTCCAACTGGGCGGTGGGAAGAGGGGAAAGTACCCTGTTCAATGAATCATGCCACTCATAGTGGGGGAATATCTGATGTGTATATAGCATTGACAAAACACTCTGCCTAGGAAGACAAAGCCTGGTCATGCTTGTCCTGCTTGCTGATACTCTAACATTCCTTAAGGATTGGTGCATGAAAGTGTCCCTCCACATTAGGGAAGAGAGGAGTTAGGCACAGAGTGATTAGAAAAGAACTAAAAAAAAAAAAAAAAAAAAAAAAAAGTGCTTTACTGTCAAGTTTAACAATAAATATGGTTGTACCAGGGAACATTTCTTCTATCAATTAAAACATGATTTTCCCTTCAAATAAATATAATATCTTTTGTAAGTAAGGTAATACACAATACTGAAACTTGAGTCCTAACAATCTATCACTTAGGAAAAAAGATTTCTATCAAGTTCTGTGCTCATTGGAAATGTACTGTCTCTCAGATGACACTTTTTAGGAAATCTGTTTACATTAAAATTGATTTTTATCAAATATTTTTTTATCCTAAATATATTTTCTTACATTTTTGTTATAATGGTTTTTGAGTTTCATAATATAGAAAAAATATATTTTTAAAGTAAGCAAAAAAAATATACTCTGAAACACAGATAGAATGGAATCTTCATAATTATGTAAAGATAGCTTCTGGGTAAGAGATGCTCATTAAAAGTCAACTGAAACTATAAAGCATTTACTCAATCTGAAGGTCTACAAATGACAGAGTGGTATTGACATTGGTGTGCAGAACTAGGCCACATAGACTTCCTTAGACTAAGTGAAGATTCTACAAGCGATAGGATTTGCTTTCAATTTTGCTCATTTTCTGAGCCCTGAAAGTTTCATTGTTTTTATATGATAAGAAAAGAAAGTATTATATTGGCAGTTCCATATATCTCAACTTAAAATAAACCCAAGTAAAATATGGTCGTCTTACACCCTTCTTAGCAACTTCTGAGAATTTGGAGAGAAATCTGAGAAGAAAGCCAGGACTTGAGGAGTTCGGGCAGTCATGGTGGGTGCTGTGCACCAGTCAGATCAGGAGCTCATTGGCTGGTCTTATGGAATAGAGGATTCATTTCAGAGAGATACAGATTAGTATCTTTCATAAACTGTAATAGGCATTAGTTGGCATGTCTTGGTATCATGTTTAAAAGTCCATAGTTGATAGAGACAGAAATAGAAACATACGTAGATGGGGAGATGGGGAGATGGATAGATAGATGTGAAGAGAAATGGATGGTCCTAAGATCCATGGGTGAAAGGAAAAGAAAGCCAAAAGGAAGGAAAGAAAGTCATGACAAAGGGAAGCAAAGAGAAATGGAATGGGTAAGGGAACAGAAGACAATCTTTTCCTCTCTTATGTTTCACCATGAGCAAATATACATAGGACAGAACTAAATTCTTAGGTAAAACCTTAGTCTGATGACTGAAGCCACTGAGGTATCTGACTCTATTTCCATGTGTGTAGCATAGCCCCTAGCCTATCTTAGGAGGTATTTTTAAAATTCAGATTTAAGATTGGCAAATTTCTACCATGAAAATAGGCAAATGGCTTCATTTAACATGATAAGCCAGGGGCTGGCATGGTAGCCCATATCTTTAATCCCAGCACTTGGGTGGTAGAGGCAAGAAGATCTTTGTGAGTTAGAGGCCAGCCTGGTCTACTAAGCAAGTACTAGGATAGTCAAGACTATGCAGAAAA
Source organism: Arvicanthis niloticus (assembly GCF_011762505.2). Classification (NCBI taxonomy): domain Eukaryota; kingdom Metazoa; phylum Chordata; class Mammalia; order Rodentia; family Muridae; genus Arvicanthis; species Arvicanthis niloticus. The sequence continues at coordinate 97,024,235 of NC_047663.1, forward strand.
ACCTTGTCTTGAAAAATCAAAAATAAAAGAAGCAATAAAGGAAGGAAAGAAGGAAGGAAGGAGAAAGAAAGAAAGAGAGAGAGAGAGAGAGAGAGAGAGAGAGAGAGAGAGAGAGAGGAAGGAAGAAGAGAGGGGAGGAAGAAAGAAAAAGAAAGAGGGAAGGAGGAAGGAAGAAAGAAAGAAGGAAGGAAGAAAGGAAAAAAGAGAAAGAAGGTGGAAATGCTATTTTACTTAGTATCCTTATCTAATTTAAGTATATAGAAAGTTTAGTTTTGGCACTATCAAGCATAAGTGAGCATCCTGGATAAAAAGCTCACTTCACTTTTTCTTTTTTCCATTATAACTAAGGTTATTTCACAAAAATGCTGTACCATCTGAACTTGATGACTTTACTTTGTTTTTCTAGCCATGCAGTAAAATACAGAGTTCAATGTATAAACTGTGTAGGATGTTTAATGAGAACAGACAACACAGAGGAGGGGTGGGTGCATTTCCTGGTTTCCCAATTCTTCTTTTCCAAACTAGGTATGATAAGAGTTCCACTATTCCAGGACATCAGAAGCAAGCCCATGCCTGTTGTTAGGGACATGTGTAAGGACAGATCTCAAGTTCACAGATGTGCTGCTTTCCTGAGTCAGGAGGGCTGGGAAAGTGGAATTTGGCCATCTATTCTCTCCTTGGGGACTAGTGAGTTCTTCCCAGGCTTCTTTCTACCATGTAGCTAAAATCTTCTTCCCCTTGGAATGGGCCACAAAAGGACATGAAACCTTTGTTTCTTCTTCTGTTAGTTTATACTCAATTTCCCTTTTTTTAATCTGCTGCAGGAAAATAAATCTTGATAATTGCGTGGCTGCTTCCTGTTTACATTTTCAATCTTCCTAAGGGGGGAAAAATCTCTTGAGATAATCTAGGATATATATGACAAAACGTGGTCATGCGAATCAGGAATGACGCTCCCAGGTCAGTGGAGTACTGAGAGCAAAGCACATGAGGGCTCAGGGCAGACCCAGGAGTACCATCTGGGGGGACCCAGATAGATAAAGTTACTCTTTTTATTTTTTTATTTTTTGGTGCTATCTATTCTTTATTTATTTTGTTTGTTGGTTGGTTACTCTTGACTGTCAGGTAAGGAGTGTGGGAAGAAAGAGCCTTTCCTCAGTGGCCTGTGATAGCAACTCACTGAGGTTGTTCTTGGTTTTAGTTTTAAGTCATTTCTGTCACTGTGATGAGCAATTCTCATTTTTAAACAAAAGATGCTCTGTCACCTTATAATAAGAACATAGCAGGAGTAAGTCACCAGTGTCTTTATATTCATTTGTATCCCAGTGCCACTGCTGAAACTATACTCGGGATTTTACTAAAACTCTATATTGAAAACATACATATGTGTGCATGCTCGTGTGCACACACAGGCACATGTCCACATAGATATGTGTATGTACATTGTCTTATTTTTATGTCTTTTTTTCGCTGAAAGTTTATTTCCATAATTAGTCACCATTTTGAGTGACATGTAACCCCTTCAAGAAGAGAAAAAGAAGTTAGTTGGTTCAGATAATTCTAGGATATTTAAAAAGAAAGGTATTCCTGAGAGAGCCATGATCTAAGACTCAAATGCCAGCAAAAGCAAATTCTTTAGTAAAACACATGCATACATTACTGTCTCTTTAAAATTGTCCTGATTTTACATTCTCCAAAAAGTTACAACAATGCTAATTATATTTTCTCTCAACATACCCTTTAAGTTGTCATTGATTTAATTTGAAAACAACTAAGATGATTCTGAAATTGAAAAGAAGGAAGCAGAAAGGGCTTGAAGTTCAGGTCCATAAATGTCATACTGTAAACAGAAAAAAGCAATGCCGATGTTATAAAAGGGCCTGTTTCCTGATTTCCTCTTCTTTTTAACTCAGAGACCATTCACATACACACACTCATACACACACACACACTCCTTACATAATGACACATTCTACACTCCTCACATACACATACACCTTAAATATGCCCAATTTTACCTCAAGAACTAATTATCTTTTATCCATAACCTACCATGGCTTCATTAGTGTTATGCACTGTTGGATGAATATGTAATTGTGGCAGTTAAAAAATAGACCTGTAATAATCCACAGACTGGACCAACAAGGGACCAGGGAGAAATTAAGAGCATTCAAAACCCAACAGACCATGGCTGTCACAGCCATGTGGGGAGCCACTTCTGCAGGTGACGAGACAAGGTCTAACAGCTCCTTTGGTCATGGCATGGCCTAATTACATGCTTTTCTAGTTGCAGATCATTGGCTTGATGGGCCACAAAAAAGCAAATGAAATTTATCTTTTAAGTAGTTCCATCAGAGCCCCACCATGAGCATTTAGAAAGTCTTGGATTCCTGGAGGTAGATCAGAAACTTGTGGTGTGAACAGACTCTATAGCCTCTGGGTGAGCCCTTTCTACTACAAAGAAAGAGTGAGCTTGGTAAATGACAGCCATCCAGCAGAGCAGAAAGAAACATACCCAAGATAGAATAATCATAGCTCATGAAACATCTGTAGATGTCTCCCCCTCTAACTGGGAAAAGTTCTTGTTGGATATGCATGAGGACTCAAGTTCAGATTCCCAGCCATTGTGCACAAACAAGGCCCAGTGCCATGCACTTATAATCCCAAAACTGGGGAATCAATCAAATCTTTAGAGCTCCCTTGCCAGACAGCCTAGCTGACATGCCAAGCTCTAGGTTCAGTGAAAGACCCTCACTCAAGAACAAGGTGGAAAATATAAGACCACTCGGATATTAACCTGTGTCCTCTATACACTCATACCCTGGAACACACACATATATATTTACACACACACACAGACACACACACACACACACACACACACATTTAAATTTAAAATCACCTTCATTACCATAGTTTTCTTTTAGATGTTATTTTTTTATTGGTGGTAATTTCTCCTTTCTGCCACCTTCTTTGACACTAGCATATATGCTAAACCTGTTTTCTTTTGAAATTAGATGATTTTTTTTCTGTTAAAACTCTCTTCTACTATTTCTAAGAGTATCAAAGCAAGTTATGACCCCTGAGCCTAAGAGCACAGGTTGACTTTTTTTCCAGAGCTGGTCTCTGTTAGCATGTGGCATCTAAATTATTTCTATATCGGTATGCAGCAGTTTCATGCAAAAAAAAAAAAAAAAAGCCATCTGACAGAAACAAATGATTCTTGATGACTTTCCTCACCAGTGTAGATCACAGTGATTGATGTAACCTCTGGAATTCAGTGCTCTTCAGAACTGTAGTACATTTCATACTTAACTAACATACAAAACAGTTAGGGGGGAAAGTGCTTACTGGTAGGGGGATGGGGTGTCGGTGGGTAAGAACTGAAGAGACTCTTAATTTGCTAGCTCTCTGGCATTCTGTCTAGACTTAGTTTTGCTCTACAATAATGCATGGTGTTGAGGCAACATGACTAGATTATAAGGAGTTCAAACAACTAAAGCCAAGTAATTTTTCTCCTTAGTTATCTTCATAATTTACCTTAAAATGCTTTAGCCCAAGATGACAGAAGGGTGCCACACCTCCGATGACCCATTCATGGTTCCACCCATCTGCTACTGTCTTCTTTCCACTCACCCTTCTTCAGTAACCTCTTAAATGTTTGGCATCTCTCAAAATATCCCCTGCTACCACCTGTTTCAACTGGCTGGTGGCTGTAATTATCATTTTCTTACCCCTAAGGTCATAGCGTTCCATGTTAAAATTCTGTCACTGGCTACATAATAGGCTGCATCGATATAAAACAAACCCTGCAGGAGCCACAGTTGGTTTCTTTTAATGTCATTGGGCCTTGGTTTTCTCATCTCCTCAGAGGACAAATCATACCCATTCAACTAAAGGTGAGGTGGATGCTATAATTCAATACACTGGTACAAATGTTATTACTTACTTAATTTCTAATTGAAATTAGAGATGATTCATTGCAAGCACTGGCTTGATAGGGGTGGCAGCCATAATTCCATTTAAATTGTGAGTTCATTTTTGGCCCGATCAGCTCCAAGATTCATCACAACAGTAGCATGTTGAGATTCTATGCTTAGCTCAGTCTCCTATGACAGTTATGTAGCTGAGTTATGATTTGAAACAGGATCTCATATTTATTGTTTATATTCTTTAATGTATACATGTGCTAATCAGTCTTTGCCACTGATACACAGAAGATAATCATCAATTTACGTTTAAGACAGAGTCTAATCTTAGCACAGTTAATTAATCCATGAAAGAATATGGGCAAGGTATAGAGACTATCAACTTTCCATTTGCCTTATCTCTAAAGTGAGAAAGACGGGTAGTCACTAAGGCCTTGGCTTCCTGGTGTGCTTGGTTCTGAATGGAAGCTCTCTACCTGGAGCCTGAGCTCCGCACTTAGTGTGTCATCACCATTGCCATGATCATCAGAAGCGCTGTTGTCCAGTGGGGTTCAAACACGTTTTCTCCAGTCACGCTTCTCCTTGGACATGGATTCTCGTCTCATGTACTTTCAACAGATATAGTTCCCTGACATGGACCAGCTTCCTAAAAGAGACACTCACCCTTTCCAGCACAAATTCATCTTCCAGAACACCACTTCCTGCCCCTCCCTCAACCTTTTGTTTAAGTGACACAAGATGGTAATGCATCTCCCACGATACTTTCATTTTCTGCTATATCTTCATGAAGTCTCTGAGGAACATACATTTTAATTTCTGGCTCCATTTCCCAGTGATAAAACTAAAGCCCTGAAAGTTGAAATATTGTTTCTAATGAGACTCATTCTGTAATGACAGGCCTGCCTTCTGGAATCTCTGCTAGCTGTTTCATCTGAGTGGGAATTTAGTTGGAAGTGGGTAGAATGGTAGACCATAGAGAGATTGAAATGACAGTCTCTAGGTCAGGGAAAGACCCTTAGAGATGACTATCTAAAGTCCAGGATTATCTAATCAAATAGCCAAATTTATGAGGAACTGGTGACTCTTCTCCTTTTAATTTAATCCTTATTAATACAACATAAGCAAAGGAATTGTGTCCAAATGATATGATTCTAAATGTGCTTTCATACATTCAGTTTTTAAAAAAATAGGAAATCATGATAGATCCTTTTGGAGCCTTTTCTACTTTATTTGGTTATTTGCTGGTTCATCTGTATTTGTCACATCTCATTGTGCATGATTATATATATATATATATATATATATTCTTAAATAAAAATAACCACAAGGAAGGTTATGTATCTCACTAGGATCTGGATATTCCAGAGTAGGATTTTAGAATTGGACATGGAAAGAAATGTTGAACACGGATCAAAATCTGTTCTTTCACTCTCCTTTAAATGACAGACCTGAGATTATGAGATGAAGACAGACATATCTCGTACAGGCCTTCCCCACTGGCATAGAGGCCCAAAGAACATGCTCCATCAGTATGGCTTAGCACTGTGTCCTCAGTGACCATCTGAAAGATCAGTGGAGCTAACAGGATGGATCAGTGGGTATAGGAGTCTGCCACCAGTCCTAATGGCCTGATCCCAAGGACCTACATGGTGGAAGAGAACCAACTCCAATAACTTCTCTTATCTCCACATGTGCATTTTTCAGGAGGCAGAAAGAGGCTGTGCCTATAAGGCCAGATTGGTCTACACAGCAATGCCCCAGACTTGCTAGGAGTACCTAGTGAGAGTCTGTATCGAGCAATGAATCAAACAAACAACAAACAACGAACCAACCATTATTATCATCATCGTCACTACCACCACCACCACCATCATCATCAAAGAGTAAAAGTAAAACTTGGAAGAATGACACCCAAAAGTGACCTATAGCATCTACACACAGACACACACAGAGAAAGAGAGAGAGAGAGAGAAAGAGAGAGAGAGAGAGAGAGAGAGAAATTCTTGGTCTGTCAAGGTCAGAACCCTCTGGGTCTTATGACTAAAAAATTCCCCAGAACCTACAGGTAGAATCACATTGACCTCATCCCATCTTGGGGGACCCCAGCTGCCACCTGTCAGGCCAAGAGACCAACCTACAGCCTACAGAGATTTTTGTAGTCAGCATTCCATAGGGCTTTAAATACAAATAAGTCTTGTGTTATATTTGACATCTACAGCATTCGATTCACAAAGACTCACTATAAGCAACACAGATCTGGAGTTTTTAACAAACCACTACCATGAAACAACACTGGTATTATTTGAGAAAGGACAGTCGCAATCTGGCCTCACCTGGTCTTGCCAGAAGCCTGCCTTTAACCTCTGTCTGGTTTCTCAAGTCTCCTTGAGAAATACTGGGAGGCCACTCTTCCCACTTGGCACTTAGAAGTCAGAGGGTAATTATTTTCAGAAGGAAATTGCAAATAGATGAGATTTAACCTAGGGCGGGAGGGGAGAGAGATAAAAATGACATATAGTAAACCACAAGATTAATTTAAATATGCTATGAGCTGAGTCAGATGGACTCTGGATGGTTGGAAAACATCTTAAAATGGAAGGAAGTCTGTGGATAAAATGATATCTAGCATTTCTGTATTACAGACAGTTGATTATCTTTATAATAATTTCTCTCAATCCTCAGTCATATCATACCCAAAGATGGACTCAAATATCTATCACTTTGTCTCAGAGAAGCTGCAGATTCAGAAAAATATTGCTACCTAGGAAATTTCCCTAGAGAAGCAGACATACTACTACTGGTGACAGAATACTGCCCATGTGACTTCCCCTGAGCAGAATCTCAGAGGAAGTGAGAGTAGGGGACTGGGTTCCAGATAACGGTGTTCATATTTCATCTCCACCACTTGGCATTTCGCCTCAACTGGCCTTCCTCAGTTTACTCCTCTTTCATCAGAGCACTCATAAGAGGGGCTGTAGGAAGATGAAGTACATGCATAGGTATGAATGACACTTAGCAGTCTCACATCATAGGCAGGTACTTAATCCATATTTGATAGAGACTGGAGTCCCAAGAAGCATACCTCTCTGCACTTGGAATGAAAGATTTACCAACTCAGTGTTGGCTATTAATAAGTATGATCGTGTTCAGAGTGTCTGTCAGACTCTCAGATCAGCTAAGCCAGCAGAGGAAATCCAGCCGGTAGCACTCCTCCAGATCTTCTTGTGAGTCTATGGATCATTCAAGCTACAAACCATTCAACCAGACAACTCGTATGCAAACGCCAGTGCATGTGAAAATTACCAGGATAGTAGAAGTAGTCCATGCTCGAGCTCCAGTCTCAAAGATGCTTATTCAATGGGGCTTGGTATAACTTGGTTGCCTGGAATATCAGGAGTTTCCTAGGTAATCACCATGTAACCAAGATTGAAGATGTCAGACGCCATCATCTAAAACCAAGGTTCAGGCCACTCTGTTGAAAATAAGGTGTCAAGTGACTTTTAAATAGATGGGTCTGTTTGAAGAGTGGGAAACGCATAAGGAGGTGGCCAATGGTACCAGCCTCCTTTGTTATTGCAAGAAGTGGCCCCACACCCTCACTACTCAGATCATTTGATTCTTTCTGAGCTTGTTTGTGAACAGCACTTTTCCAGCTACACTTTCAATCCTGTTTTCGCTCTCTGGTAACTTGGGATAAATGGCTTCAGAGAACAAATCAACATATGGCCTATGTATAGGTATCTAAATAGGAAATTTATTTCTATTTAATATCTTAAAAGTTCCTCCAGGGTAGAAGGAACAAAAACATCTGTAAAATGGTGCAGCAAAGGGTGATGGGCACCAGTATGGAGCCCTTGAGAAGACTAGAGCCATTGCTCTCCTGGTCATCACATTGGCCTCTCCGCTGAACTTCTTTGATATACTGTCCCTATTGAACTTACTCATAATCAACTAATGAAAGAAAAAATCTTAGAAGGCCAGTAGCCACACAGACTGATCCCATATATTTGATGAGCTCTATAGAAAGGCACTTTACTGACATTTTATGGGAATCTTTCCAGAAGGGAATGGGACTGGTTATGTATGTTTGAAAATAAAACAGAATAGCACAGAGTTCATATGTAAACTGGTCATCATGTTTGGAAGGCCTTTTGTAAGTTCTTCTGATACTAGAGCAATGTGTGCCATTTCCTTCTCTCTGCCACTACTGCAAATGAGTCTTAGACCTCTGAGATTTCATCTTCCTTAACAGAAGCCAGCTAAGCCAATTCTTTTTAGAAAGTGAGTTATCAAAGCAAATGTAATCGCCTTAGTTCCAAAACATACTCAAGAACTACAAAAATGATAATGGGATAGGCCCAGTCCTTCAGAAGCCCCAGGCAAGATCTGTTGATCCTAGAACCTTGAGACTAGTCTGTGTGATGTAAAAAGACTCCACCCCCCCCCCCCAACATGTTACAAAAAGATGACTGAAAAGGAAAAGAGAAAATTTAAGAGAAGGTTACCAGATGCAATGGTAGATGGTAGGAGAGAAAGAAGAAGGAAAAGAGTAAAAGGAAAGAAAGATGGAAGGTAGAAGGGAAGAAGGGGGAAAGAAGGAGAGAGGGAGAGAGAGAGAGAGAGAGAGAGAGAGAGAGAGAACAAGAGAAAATGTGGCATTTTAAGAATTCAAAATCATGGTGTCCAAAAGATCACTCTTTAAGGCAGCAACATATTGCATAAAATTCTAGAGAACTTAAGATCTAATTACTTTAAAATAACACCTCAGGGTTTAATTTTGAAAGTTTTCTCTATTCTTTTAATAACAATTTAACCTTTGTCTGGATTGCCTACAATCATCCCAGGTCACCCGGTCTAGCAGCCTGAGAGTTGGGGTTGAAGCTCAGTTGGTAGAATGAATGGTACCTACCATTCATGAAGCCCTAGGTTAAATCCACAGCATAAAAAGCATAAAATTAGCTGTAGGGGCATATGCCTGTTCTTGTAACATGTTGTAATTGGAAGCAGGAGGGTCAGTTCAAGGTCATTGATTACATAGACTATCCCTCAGAAGGGAACCATGCAGAAACAACATACATGTTTGCAGTTATCTTATAGAATTGGGGGTTATGAGTCAGGGAGCGCTGCTTAAGTAATTAACACACACAGCATGCATATGGGAATGCTTCTTCTAAGAGCCCAACCTGTGAATGGTCAAGGCTGGCATGCTCAGCTATGGCTGAGCTCCTGTTAGAGGCACCTTGTGAGTGGAGGTCCTTTTAAGTGCTTGTCTGATGCATGCTGGGAATACTCTACCTGCAGGTTAGGCATGCTAAATCTCACCAGACTTTGTGTAAGTCAAATCAAATTCCATATCATACATCTCTTTCATTTTCAGATATATCAATTGCATTGCCCCTCAAACCTAGGGAATCTGAAATTCAATAGTTTCTAAGTTTCAGAAAGTTTGGGTCATAATATAAATGTAGCAAAGATACAACCAAACTTGCTTTTATTGTTTTAAGATAGATGATAAATGAACTTATTTTTGACTTTAAATTTATAGAAGATGGTATTCTCAGAGAGTATGTAATTTTGTTAGGATTTTATTGGTTTAGAAGCAACTGGAGTTTTCAGCTGAATGTTAAGTTTCAGGGAATATTCTAGAGGCATCTCTGTTTATATTCAGAGGTGCACCTCTTGTGACAGTAATACTCTGTTAAGATATTTGATGAAATGCTCAATTGCTGGATGTTTTTTGAAACACTGGAACAAAAGCAATCATACTAAGACTCCCCCAGAAATGCATTTATCTGGGTTTTTGATCCCTATACACAGTAAAATCTAACAAATGAGAACCCAGCACCTCTTCTGGGGCTCTCAAGGAATTTAAGATCCTAGCCCATCTCAATGAGTCAGTCCAACCAGCAAGGTATAGATACTCGAATTTCTAGGGAGGTCAATGGTACCTCCACATTTGAACAAGTTACATTATGGAACTATTATCATGGAAAAGGCTTTAAGGGAGTTTTATCATCTTTCTGGATTTAATAAACCAAAGTGAAAAAGCATTTTCTATTTTTTTAAGTTTTCTTTTCAATATGCATCATATTGGAACAAAATAAATTGAGTGCAGTGGGGAGATAGCTCAGTGGTTAAAGTATTTGCTGTGCAATTTTAAGGACCTGAGTTCAAATACTTCAAAGACCCTTCAAGTCAGACATAGTGTTGTGTGTCTATACTTCTAGCACAAAGCAATAGAGGGCAGAGACAGGAAAATCCTTGGAAGCTCACAGGCCAACTAGCTGGGTGTACACAGCTGGAAACAACAGGAGATGCTGTCTCAAATAAGACAGATGGCAAGGAATAATAACAACGTTGTCCTCTGACTTTCATATGCTCATCACAGTGTGTACAGCACCCCCCACCAAAAAGGAAGAATAATTTGGAAAGATGAGTGTTGTTTTAGTTGGTGAGATTTTTGTTTTCCTAAAACAACCTTAGTTTGATAAATTATTATTCACAACCTAATTTCATATAATGTTCTCTAATGCTCTCTTCTGTAATGAAAGTATTTTTCTTTTCTTTTAAAAACAGTTTTGAATAGTATATCATAATATATGGAGTGTTATGATATTCCTAGTTAGTCCTGGTACACTCTTTTCCTAATAATAGTCTTTATTTTTTTTTTAAAAAAAAATGTTGTAGTATATATTTAGCATTTAAAAAACTTATGTAAGCACAACATGAAGTAGCTTGGCCTTAGCCATGCGCCCTGGCATGCTCTGGTAACACGCAGTATTAATACCCTGGCACAACAGCTTGTACACGCCCACATCCTGATGCCCTCATGATTTCATTTAAGTGGTCCCGCATGCCTGTTTTGTGATCTTTCCAAGCTTTCCAAGTCCACGGTCCATCAGCACATTTCCCTGCCACACCCATGCAGACGCAGCCCCCTCCCTACCCTTCACCTGTGCACATGGAACAAATCGCCAGTGAGCACGTTTCCCCCTGAGCGAGCAGTATTGTGAATTTTATCTTCTCTTCCAGAAATCAGTTCGTCTTCGTTGCAACAGATGAAATTTCTTGTAACACCTCTGCAGGTAACAGACATTCCTCCTTCCTGATGTCCCCACCTCAGTCTCAGTATCCTTTTTTTTTCCTTCTTTTTATCTTCTTCACATGCTACAGTTATTCACTGTAGAAAGTTTAGTTTCTATAAAGAGAAAAGGAGACCATGTAGTTTTGAGTGTAGCCGAAGCTCTTAGGCTCTGCTGTATAGAAAATACGCAAAGCATTTTGCTAACTCTGATATTTGTATTTCTGATTTTAATAATCCCTGGTTCGAAAGACTAAGCCTTGCGGTGAACAAATGCACAACAAAATTCATGGAATAACCAGTACTCGTGTTGTAAAACAGTGACCAAGGGAGCTTAGGAATGCAAGGTGACTCCCGTGATTTTTTTGACATATTGTATCTGGTTTGGAGAGATTGAAATGGGAATTATTTGGGATCTTCATGGAATATTAGTGGCCATAAGAAACCGCATCCACAAAGCCAGTGGCATTAGAAAATGTAATTACATCTGTCTTTTAAGAAGGGAATTTTCCTTCCTTTAGCTGAAGATCCTCTGTTTCTTTCCCTTCAACACATATTCTCAAGTATCAGAACTGAGAGAAAGGAAGGTTGATTTCGTGTTCAAAACCGGGACATTGGTGAATAGAATAGTTTCATGATATGTCCATCAAAACAATAGTTGTAATTTCATTTTGATGTGGTTCTGCACAATTACATTTGGAATTATTTGAGTGCCTAGATAGTGCCTTGATGATCTCTCTCTCTCTCTCTCTCTCTCTCTCTCTCTCTCTCTCTCTCTCTCTCTGTCATTGTATGTGATGGGAGATGGCTAAAGCCTAAACTACCTCAGATAATCACTAGACAATCTTGCCAATAGAATGCTTTTGGCCAAGGAAAGTGATTGATAACAGCCATAGACAAGTATACCACAAATGTTTAAAAGCATATACATAGGGGCCACCTCTGTTACCGGTTATTTTTTAATTGATGGAGTAGTAAATAAAGGTGCAAGTTACTAATAATGTTTCAGGCCCTATTCAAAGTCTTTGGAGAGAATGAATGACAGGGAGGGCAGAGCTAGGATCATGCTCCTGGTGGGGCCAAACAGGTCTCTCTGCATTGGGGTCACCTATAAAGGCATTCTCTGCATTGTTAATGGGTTAAGGTTTCCTTTCAAGACTTACTCCCACAAGCTCATTTTCTAAAGTAGCTGCATACTCCATTTACAAACATTCATTTGCTAATGATGCTGATACTGCTCTCTCCTCCCCATCTTGATGCTCATGTATGGGGTTTCTCCCAGTCAGAGGTGCTGCCACAGTTAACACATTAATGCCTTACATTGGAAGATGGAAGATGTTAATTGCATTTCTGAGAGTGACAGAGTGATAGTTTCCTGGGGGCTCAGGGATAACTGACCGTTTTCAGAGTGGAGCAAGAAAAGGAGATGGGTTAGAAGAGCCTGGAGTTGGGAGGAATGACGGAGTAACATATGAGTGATTGTTACCTGTGGATGTACTGGTGATACAGACACACTAACTTCCCTGCTAAACTTCATGTGTGTTACATTGTGTCTCAGGCCATATTTGACATCATGGATCAAAAACTGTAGCCTGGAAACATCAAAGTAGATATCAGTCGAATCCCATGATCTGACAAACAGTTATGTTTGTAAGTGGTTCGCATGCAACCTTCTATAAAGAAGTAAGGCATAATGCTTGCATGAGCACAGCCTGGTTCTCACCTGTCCTGTCTTCTCCAGGACAGCTGCTCAGTACATTTTAATGAATTATTATGAATCACAATTTGGAGATGTCATTGTTCGTCTGATGGCCATATTAATACTGTGTTGTATGTATCATCAGGTCTCATTTGAACTGGAGGTTTTGAATCATGTAGAAAGAAAAGATACTCATATCAGTCAGATATACCTGCAGCTAGTCTACTTACCATACAGAGTCCAAATGAGAACCCAGATCTGCAATGAAATTAATGTCATCTTGGAGATTTTCCCTTGCAAACTGCAAAATCCCAATGCACGCACATCCTGCACAGCCCACTTGCTTGCTAAAGCAGCCCCACAGACGTCAGGCCTTTTGCATCCTAGTATCTATCAACAACCAGAGTGCAACAACAGGCACATTCCTATTTTCCTGAGAAAAACATCAGTGAACTAGGCTGAGTATAAATTTGGTGGTAGAAAATGTGCCTAGTAGGACTAAACCTCTGTGTTTGATCCCCTACATTGAATTAAAAAAAACAACAAAGTCAAGATTCTCAAAATTTTGATTTTTAGGGCTTTCTGGAGATATATATATATATATATATATATATATATATATATATATATGACTTGTAAATGATGGTTCTTGGGAAAGGCTGCAAATGGTGGGAGATATGATATGAGCAGGCAGTTTGGTTGTGGATTGGTGGTAGTGAGATGATCATCACCTGCATCAGAAGAGGAAGATCATGATCATGATCTGCTCTTTGGGCTCCTCAAGGCAAAGGGATGCTTCCTACTAGCAGGCTTCCTTTGTCTTGATTCTTGTCTATATTCTGTGTAGAGTAGTTACCCATTCACATTTGTTGGCTGTGAGACTGTGTATGGGGGAACAATGTTTTTTTACTAAGTAATTCTAAATTTTCTGTATTTGACTTAGTCAGTTTTCCTCTGGATGGGGCAGACCCTAGAAGGAGCAAGTAGAGATTGCCTCTTTAGTAACTGGGTATAAGGCTAACTGTTGCATCTACTAGCCCACTTGAACCATCGATTAATGTATAATCTCAAGAATCTTCCATAGGTTGGAGTCTTCAAGAGATGTAAAGGGGTGACAGTATGATTGTTCCTTCTGTGAAACCCTCCTGCCTTTGTGATTCACTAGAACATTTTCAGGATGAACTAGTAATGTTAGCAGAACAAGGTGGGTCTTATGCAATAATGAAGATTGAAAAATCAAGTTACTTAATGGATGGAATTCTTTCAAGTTTGATAGTAGCTATGGAACCATTGTCACGTGCTGGGGATGCATCTAAGTCTTGAGGTCACAGCACTAAATAATTTAGGATAAGCCATCCACAGACAAACTTCCACTCTAGTGGATATCGTACCCCAAATCACATACATCAAAATGCATAGTATATACTTCTATATAAAGTCTGACTGGAGCCAGTGTGGTAGCTCAGTGAATAAAGGTGATTGCCATCAAACCTGAAAAGTTGAATTTGATTCTTGGGGCCTACATGGTAGGAGTGAACTATCTCCTCAAACTGCCTTTCTGAGTTCCAAATGCCTGCCCTGGCAAATGCATATCCCCCCCACACCCCCACACACATATACACGCATGCATGTATACGGACTGACAATTACAATGCTATAAAAATAAATTTAAAAGATAGCGTTGGGACTCTCTAAATTAAAACGCAGTTGTAGGGGGAAGGGGGCTTTAAGGTGCCATGTAGTTTTAGCTTCCATGATCATAAATGCTTTCTAGATGAGTGTACACTGAAAAGATGCAAGAAGCTAGTCAAGGAATGACCCAAGTGTTTTGTCTCTATTGCTGTGATAAAAACAACAAACAAACAAAAAACAAGAAAGGTATAATCTGCTTGTGGTTCTAAGCTAGAGTCCTTCACACCAGAAATGCCAAGGCAAGAGCATAAGCATCCAGTCATGTGACTCCATCCTCAATGATGGATACAAGTGATACATGTTGCACACTTGCTTCCTCTAGCTTGCTTCAGTCCTGGGTAGACTAGGACCCACCTGATCAGATGATGGTACTGTCCTCCATGCTATATCAATTAACAGTCAAAACAGTTCCCACTAAAATGCCCATGGGACCACCTGATAAAGACAGTCATCTGAGACTTTTCTCCCAAAAGATTCTAAGTTGTGGCAAGTTGACAGTTGGAACTAATCATTACCTCAGATTTTACAGTCAAGAGTTCAATTGGTTGAACATACAACCAGTGCAAAGGTTATACAATTAGGCATGCTTGCAGTTTCAAGAGCAAAATATCCAGGGATATCAGAGCAAGTATGTATGCAAGCTATCAGGAAGGTAGCAGGAGCTCACAGAGGTAGCTCAGACAAGTTAAGATTAGGAGGCTGTGAAACCATGTAACATTTTCCATAATCATTGGAGGATTCATATATTGATCTTATTAAATTAACAGTCAGCCAGAGATCTTGATAGAGACCAGAACTTTATATGCAATGAACATGGAAAAGAAAGACACCACGGAGACTCTGGAAAGTGTGGTGACAGCCCACAGTGACTCTTGGCCATAGAATTTTAAGGAGTGATTGTGTTTGAATACAATTTCATAAGAGAATAAACAGGACATGGTGGTAGGGTTAGAAAGCATGTGAGACTTCTGTGGTAGTCACTTTTCTTACTGCTGTGACCAAGTGCCTATCCAAAGCAATTTGGGCAAGGGAAAGTTTTATTTTGGCTCACAGTTTGAGGGTATAGTCATGAAGGGGAAGACACAGCAGCAAGATGGGGAAAGCTCAGAGTGTGAAGAAGTTGCTAACATTGCATCTAAAGTCAGGAAGCAGAGAGGATTGGATGAATCTTTTAATTGAGTCTAGGACCCTAACCCTTGGGATGGTGCCACCCACATTCAGTGTGGTTCTTCCTTCCTTGAGCAAACAAATCTTGAATCTCCCTCAAAGATGTGCCAGATGTTTGTCTCCTAGGAGATTGTCAACATAACAATCAATATTGACTATTAAACCCCTCTCTTCCTCTAGAAAGGTGTAAGAGTTATTTCCTAGTATGTGAGATTACATTAAGTCATTTGCCCCTGTAACAGCTGTCTCTTTTGTGGGCTCTACTGAATTATTCAGGATGCATCAGTAACTTGCTGTTATTGAGTGAATTCTGTGTACTAGCATGTACACACACACACACACACACACACACACACACACACCACATTAAAGTCTCAGTCAATAAAGTTCTCATTGTACAATCATGAAGACCTACTTTCCAAGGCCTAGAACCCACAGAGAAAAGCACCCCTACCCCCACTTCCCAGGGCTTATGGTACCTAACCTGGGGTTGGTGTGTGTGAAAAAAAATCTTAGGTAAATGAAAAGAATAAAAACTATTGAAGACATCCACTGTGAGGCAGGTCTCTTAAATAAAGAAGTAATATTTGGCACATCCAGGGCACCAGGCTAGGTATGTGTACTGTTTCTTTCTTTAGTCCCTTTGAGCCTACATGCATGCACACACCTGCAATAAGCTTTCAGATAATATTTAGAGGGAATTGCTAAATTGGTCATTCCTCTAATGATCCTTCAGCAAGTTCCCTCTAATTGTCCTCCCCTCATCAGCATCTTCTGACGATTCAGCAAAATTGTCATGGAGAAAACTGATTTGTGGTTAATTGGTGTTGTTTCCAGTGGAGTGTGATGTGCACTTTGCTGGAAGTAGCAGGTGCAGAGGGAACATGTAAGCAAAGGTACTTAGTAAAAATAATAATCGTCCCGTTTACTGCGAGCTTACTGGGTATGAGGCACTGTTCCAGGCTTGTGGCATGCAATAACAATAAAATGTACTCATAAAAATAAAATGGTCTTATCCATTTACCTGGTAAAAATTAGGGAAATATAGATAACTCTGAATTTGCCTAATGGCAGGAGGTGACAGCAGCGAAACCTTAGGAAAGATGTATCATTATTAAGTTCAGACTGTGAGACTGATTTCGGTGGGGTTCATTCAGTCCCTCGCACACCCTCAGGGCGTTAAATCCCTGGGTCCAAAAGGGGAACCTAAAGATCAACACTCTAGCAAATTCTCCCTGGTGGTTCCATAGCAGAGTGAGGCACACACCTAGGAAGTCTTTTCTATCCATTAGGAAGGGGAATTCTGGAATCTTTTATGGATGTAGGTCTTCTACTCTCCTGACTTTGAGCCTTGATCTATGGTTGGCCCATCTATATTTCTAAGTCTAAAATATGCAGTGGAATTAATATAAACATGTAAGTATTGATTATTGTACAAGCCATTCCATTAATAATTATAAAAAAATTATTGTAGTTTAAATGTGTTGAGATAAATAAAAACAAAACTGTATTTCCAACTGTGACTATGACAGAATTTTAAACAATATATGGGGCTCATATTTGAAACTGGATTATCCTAGAGAAATGCACAATTCATGAAAACTGTGCCCCTAACTTTATGCTTTAATGTGTTTTCAAGTAAAGCATTGCGTGTGTGACTGTGTGTGTGGTTGTTGTTGTTATTGTTGTTATTGTTGTTAGAGTAGAAAGAAGAAAATAACGTGAGGTTCAAATCCCAGAATCTACATCTTTCTCACTATGCCTGTTACTTCTGGAAACCTCCAATCTGCTTGCATAAGCATAAAAGAGAGGACTATCTCAAACCCCAGTGGTCAGCTCAAACCAGGGTGGGTCTTGTATATGTACCCCCATCCTACATCCAACAGGCAGAGGGCATCCTTTACAGCATTCTCAGCCACTAACTGATGCCTGTTTGATATCTCACAAGCTAGTGACCCATCAGTCTCATCTCATCCTCACTAAACATGTAAGTCCTGTACTGTCAGGATCCCTGACTTTATGTAGCAGGTAGCAGAGGGATGGGCATCCTCAAGGAGCCTTAGCTACTGCTCCCCTCTACTTCTCTGCAGGATTACCAGGTCACAGAGCTGATGAAGGACACAAGTGGTTTTATGATTGTGTGTTTTATGCCGCCACTGGGATACCACAGTGATTTCAAAGCATGATGGGAAATTCCTACTGGATTTTTAACAACGACGTTAAGACAAAGAGAAAGAGGGTTTCTAAGAGGTTGTCTTGAGTGTGACTATGCCTCTTGTATCAGATGAAGCATTCATCTAGACTAACCTAATGAAAGGCCCAAAGAGGGACTTATTGTGTCTTCCTAAGTGGCTGGCTGCTGTTCTGCTTGGTAAATCTAGAATCAAGGGTGTTTATGGTTGATTGGTTGGTTGGTTGGTTGGTTGGTTGGTTGGTTGGTTTTACACCTGCCCCACTGAGGTTCAGACTAATGTAAGGTATTAAAACTGCTTTGAGAGGACAGGAAAACTGATTCTCTCTGATTTGACAGAAATATGGAATCCAACTTTCATACATTCTGTAGATATTAGATTTGTGTGAACATTTATGTTCATCACAAAGTTGTGTGCAAAAAAATTTTTTGAAAGGAAAATTCTGTGAGATTTCCACTGATGCTTCAGAGCTCAGAGGATGCATTCGGTCTCACTTCTGGGGCAACTGGGAAGATCAGAAGATTGAATATGTGCTCAGTGATTCTTGAAGCTGATTTCTAAAGGCAAGCTGAAGTGTGTGAGGACTCAAATCTGAAAGACCAGAGCCTTGTGGAGATGAATGCAGCTGCCTTCCATCTTTACTTGTACATTAGAGCTTTTGATGCATCAGGAGCTGACTTCTAGATGTTTTGAGTTTTGAGTCTGGATTGGTTATCCTAATCTAAAGCTTTGGGGAAAAATAAAGGGTTGTGCTGGATCCATGATTCAGAAATAGTATTTGCAAATGTTCACACTATTATTGAGGAGAATTCAAGACCTGATACTCAGACTCTAGTTGGTCACTCCACAAGAGAGTGAATAGGAACATTCCCAGGATTAATTGATGCCCTCTGAATTCATTTAAATACATATAAGGAATTTTTATCTTACTATTTTTCAATGGGTCTTTATCCTATTGTAGAAAATCAGAATGTGGGGTCTGTGGTGCAAGAAGTCAAACCTTCCTATAAGGATGCTACAGGCCTGTTGGTGTCTGGATAGGAACCATTGTTCCTAGAAGGTCTGTCCCAAATATCTGCTAGGGTACTATGACCTTAGATGGTTTGTCTTCACTGTCAACCAGGTTGAAAAGCACATAAAAGATTAAAAGGCACACTTCTACTTCCTCAAGGTACTTCCTCAGAGGATTATCGAAGGGGTGGAGGCCTACCCTAAATGTACAAAGCATCTTCCCCATAGACTAGGGACCCAGATAGCATAAGCACACTCCTCCCTGCTTTCTGGGTACCACGAAAAAAATAGTTAATGCACTGAACTCAAGGTAGGAACTAGCTAGTACTTCTTTCTTTTAAGCTGTGGATGCCCAGCATTGTGTCAAAGACACATGAAAGTAAACACATAACTCAAAACCTTCTCCAAATGGAGCATGTTGTTTCATCCTTAGCCTAAAAGTGAGAAAATGGTGGAACCCAGTAATTGCCTGGGAAAATTTTTTGTTGTCCTGAACCTCCTGGGTTGCCTGTTAGATATTTACTTGCATGGAAAAAAGAGAATTTCCACATGTTTCAGAAATAAGTCAGCACACTCCAGTCAAGGAATGAGAAAGGTCTTCAGCAGAAGCCTCACATAGTTTGAGCAATATTTCTTGAGTCTTTGGAGAGAGAAGTTTTCCCCATTCTGAGCTCAGACAACACCCATGGGATATAGGAGAGTCTGTATCCACAAAATTACAAAGATTTTTTTGATCAAATATCCCCATGTTAAAGTCCATAAGTTCAACTCTGGCAGGTGGTGGGTTTTTTCATTGTTAGTTTGCTTGCTTGCTAGCCTGTCTCTATTTATAAGTGAGAAGCAGTAGCTGGTTGAGTTGAAGGATATAATGCTTTTAACTCATATTCTGAGAAATGAACAAATGCTGGCTGGGTGAAGGATGAATAACACTAGCTCTAGGGAATAGAAGAGCCCAAAGGCCATGTGCCTTTGTGTGCTCTTCCTTCTCCTCAAGGGACTAGAACCGCTTTCCCTCTTCCAGTCTCTGGGAAGCACAGAGGGCGTGGCCCAACACTGACTTGGTCAGGGTCCTGTGTGCTCATAATGCACTCTCCTCTGGATAAGGGAAAATTACATCTCAACAGTACACTCTGCCAGTAGCGAAGAAACCCAACGATTTTCCTTTTGAATCTTTATTATCTTCATTTTCCAAAGTTCTCAGAATTCATCAGATGAGAGTGATATAACAGGAAGACTATCTGAGTAGAATAAAAAGTCTGTGTGCAACTTAAGTCTGCGCCTCCTCCCTCCTCACTAGCTCAGAGAGTCTTACTAAGAGTGGACACTGGGATGGGCCAATCAGCATGTTAAGACTCAGACCTCTGTCAGCTCTCCATAAGAATGTGAAAGAGAAGATCCTCTGTCTATCCCCGAGAGCTCCCCACATAGAAGGGCATCAGAACCACTGAGCCTTCATACCTTCTCAATATGTATGTGCTTAGCCTAGATTCATTTTTCTAAATACCTACAGGCTAATATTTCAGCTATAAAGAAAATGCACACAATAGTACCTAAAGCACTCTACAGACTGGGGGTCACTCACTATCCTAATAAAGCATGGCAATGTGAAAGTACCCTCCACAACTATTCTTGCAGGAGGGACACAAGTCAGTCACTTCTCTGACACAGTTGGACTGGCTAGAAAGGCCACACTACCTTATAAACTCCATCCGACGGCGCCATAGAATTTATCCACCTTTCTGCCCCATAGAGATTCTTCCAGCTGTTTCTGAGACTAGAAGAGTGGAAAGGTGATGCTAAAGAGATAGTATAAGGCTCTTAATTGAAAGGGAGTGAAATTAATTATATTGCACTTACTTAGCAGAAAACTGTGACACTGTTAGAACTTTGCTTGGGCTGCTCACACAGGCACATCAGATTTCATTAGCACCCAACTTGTCCTAACTAGATTTTCGGAGACAGTAATAATAAGTTCTATTTCTATGTCTCAGTAGGATTCACAAAACATTTTTTTAAAATGTTTTTCGGGGCTGGAAAGATGGCTCAATGGATAAAGCCCTTACCATGCAAGGAAGGGGATGCCAGATAGAATTCTCGGCACTCACATAGAAGCCAGGTAGTGTGCCAGCCAGACTCAAGCGAGTTGGCCAGCTAGACTAGCCAAATTTGCAAGCTCCCAGTGTCAGCAAGAGACCCTGCCTCAGTAAAAATCAGTTGGACAACAAAGGAGAGACACCCAGCATTAACCTCTAGCCTCACATGTACACCCAATATCAACATCTGCTACTTACATACATCAGGACACAGGTACAAACACACATGCATACACACACACTGCACATACATATGTATACAAATAAAAATATAGATTCTTGTTTCCCATGCAACAGATAGAAGAATCATTGACTTACTTCACTGCAATGTAACGATGAGTTCAACTATAGTAATTGAAGCTACAGCTGAGATTTATAAATTAGGTAGATCTTGATGCCACCGGAGTTGTAATTTGATTGCTAGAAGTACCTGTGAGCATATTAGACTAGACCCTTTCTGTTGCTTCTGAAATCAAAGGCTCGGGCAGTAGGGGGAGGGCAGCTTGTGAGACTCCATATGAGAAGCCTAGCAACTTACTGTTCTCCCTTCTCTGTGGATGGTTTTCAAATGCATCAGGTTTGTTTTCATGCATTTCCCATGTGAATGTGGGAGAGCTCAGACAGAAGCAACACTGTTTTGGAGTGGGAATGCTGTGGATCTGAGAAAGAGAGGAGTCTTGTCTGATGTAGAGGAACAAGGACAATGTGAAGACAGAACTTAGATATGGAAGTTCTTGGTGTTCTCCCTGGGGAGAGCATCATGTTGCCTCCCTGTTTTAACTTGAGGCTTCCTGGCTGGGAACCATGATGAAGTAGCCAACAAAGGAGGCTCCCATTGTCTGTGAGATTTAGACTTTGTGGCTATTTGTCTAGTGTCCAGGGGTACAAAGTTCCACATTCTATTTGAAGAGTCCCCAGATGGTTTCA